>NC_142934.1:95133578-95166078 GCF_046866305.1 Octopus bimaculoides | reverse complement strand
GCAAACTCGAAAACCCTTGCCATGTATCGATGGACCAGGATCCAAATCTTTTGCTTGGTCTAAATTCACCACGTACCCACGCTTGTCAGCTTCAGTACTCTCCTTTTCTACGACGTATCGCATGGGACAGAGGTTGTTGAGGATATCTCTGTTTCGTAAGGCGCATATACTTGCCTCACATACCAGAGTAGCGACTACAGGTGTCAACGTCTTATGTAACGCTTTGGTGAAAATCTTGTAGCGCGATTCCTGTTACTGAGAAAATCAACACGCTGCCATTTTTGGTAAGGAACGCTGGGTAGTCTTCCTCTGTCGAGTAGATATGTTGAAAGACAGCGTTTTAGTTGAAAATGAAAGATTTTATAACAATAAAATCATTCTCCGCTCGTGCCGTCATTTATGTTGAATAATCATCATGGATATTGAGCAATCGAGATCTTCGATACGTCGCAGACGTTCCTTCGAAATTCTGGGGAAATTTTGATGCTGAAAGTTTTGTTGTGTATTTTTGTCTTTTTCTTAATTTTTATGCTCTTTATAAAGACCATATTTGTGTGTGTTTATATTTCATACTTGGATTATCGTCATTGTTGCGAAATTTATTGTCAGGGAAAATAATCACTATCATCATCATTATCATTATTATAATTATTAAAGCGGCGAGCTGGCAGAATAATTAGCACGCTGGGTGAAAAATGCTTAGCAGTATTACGTCTGCCACTACTTTCAAAGTTCAAATTCCTCCGAGGTCGACTTTGCCTTTCATCCTTTCGGAGTCGATTAAATAAGTACCAGTTACGCACTGGGGTCGATGTAATCTACTTAATCCCTCTCCCCAAAATTTGAGGCCTTGTGCTTCCAGTAGAAAAATTATTATTATTGTCATCATCATCATTATTATTATTATTAATATCATTAATAGAAGTTATGCTAGCAACATATTGTTGCTTGTTGGCACACCGTCGCTTACGACGTTGAGGATTCCAGTCGATCCGATCAATGGAACAGCCTGCGCCTGAAATTAATGTGCAAGTGACTGAGCACTCCACAGACACGTGTACCCTTAACGTAGTTCTCGGGGATATTCAGCGTGACACAGTGTGACAAGGCAGGCCCTTTGAAATACAGGTACAACAGTAACAGGAAGAAAGAGTGAGAGAAAGTTGCGGTGGAAGAATGGAGCAGGGTTCACCACCACCCCCTGCTGGAGCCTCGTGGAGCTTTAGGTGTTTTCGCTCAATAAACACTCACAACGCCCGGTCTGGGAATCGAAACCACGATCCTATGACCGCGAGTTCGCTGCCCTAACCACTGGGCCATTGCGCTTCCACTAGTAACATACTAGCAGCTAACAATGAAAATGAAAAACACAAAACATCGTGACCATATTTGAACTCACAAACTCATAACATGAAAGAAACAAACCAAACAATGCGTGTTATTTATTATAGAAGCCTAATCTTTTTACCATTGCAGCGTTTCTCTTCCCTAATAGTTGTAATAGCAGAAGCAGTATTACTTTCTTTGTAAACTATCTCTAACGAAATGTCAACTTAGCTTAATTGCTAAGAAAATTGACTCCAGACAAAAAGGAAACGAATTCAAACTGCTTTTTATTGGTGCTGGTTTCATTTCAGTGGCTATCTAATGGCAATTTGGTGAACTCTTGTTGAAACTGTTTGTCTTTTATCTACGTTTCCTTCTATTGTATAGAATAAATGAATAAATAAGTAGCTAGATAGTATCATGTTGTTAGAAATGGTAAGCTAGATTTATGAAGTGGAATTGTTATTTTTTTTGTAAAGTTTAGCGATGACATTGCAATAACATTTTGAATTGAAAGTAGAAATATAAGAGGGTAAATTGGAAGGAGTACACCGATCGGGGAGCCACACAAGCATCATATACCCAAATTCTAACCAACTCATTTAATGAACCAATATTAATCTTGACGTGGGTATTTAGTTGGCAGAAATTGTAGAAGGACGAGTAAAATATATTACAGAGTTTTGTTACGTTTCGTCACAATATGCTTACAGTTGAAATCCCCTGCGATTAGGCATCGCTTTGAAAGAAAATATTTTGGAACAGATTTAATAAGCCACTGGGTGCCAGCTGCATCCAGACAGCCTAAAATATTTTCAGGATAACCGATTGTCAAGATAGCTGACGGAGATGTTCGTTGTTAAGCAAACTTTCTTGCTACAGCCTTACAAGTTTCGTGTCATACACTTCACAGGCAAACACTATTTACCAAATAACGAACAACAAAAGAGACATTTGTTGTTTGCGTCTGTCTCTACAAAATAGCAAAGAAAAATAAGTACCAGTTATATTTTACGGACGATTTTATTGTCTCGGCAAAAAACTAAATCGTACTCTTGCTTCATCACTTGAAGAATAAATATCTTATTTAAGAAATGTAATAATTTAGAAGTATGATCGATGACTGCACATAATTGTCATATACAATCAAACGTAATGGAGGAAAAGTTTTTACAATTATTTATGAACTTTCTGCTGCCTATAATAATACAATACGCAGGACTGAGAAAATTACCCTCGAATGCATGCATTTCAAACGGGATATAATAATTTAGTAAAATGTTAATAAATTAAGCATACATGATACAGTAGGACATGATGATTACACGATCTTTTTTATGAAGATGGAATTGAAGACAATTTCAAAATGTTTTGCTCTAACACATGCTCATAGGAATATAATATATATCAGACAATTGAAGGCTGTTCCTTTTCTCAATATGTGTTGCCTTCGTTAATAATTGAGTGCTTTAAATCATATTTTCAATAATAAGCTTCAAAACCACATGGTTCCGAGTTCAGCTCATCTGTGTGGAACCTTGGGTAAGCGTCTTCTACTATAGCCTCAGGCCAGCCAAAGCCTTGTGAGTGGATTTGGTAGACGGAAACTGAAAGAAGACCACCATATATATATATATATATATATATATATATATATATATATATATATATATATATATATATAATAGTCTTTACTCTGCAGTATTGTTACTACTCATTTCCTGCTCAGAGATTTAATGCTAGTTGTTTTTCTCTTTACGAGATCAGTTATTGTGTGTCTCTTTAAAAGTATATGTGATCAAGGTCGAGTGGCTGCTATCTCTAGCCAGCGATTGTCCTGTACCGAGGGAAGGAAATTACCCCGAAACCATTGTTCTGCAGGCATCGTTAAGTCTGGAGGGGAGATTAGCTCCCTTGCACACAGTATACGGGCACAGATGATGTGTTGGTAACCAGCTGGAATATATCTTTTCCTGGGGCTAAAACAGTAGTAACATCGTCCTAAGCAGGACTGCCACTTTACGTTGGCAAACAGACTTTTACTTTATATATATATATATAAGATTCAGGGATCGAGGTGTAGGAAGAAATTTAGCTTCAAGCAGTCCGTAATAAATATAGCTTCAAGCAGTCCGTAATAAATATAATCAACAGTCCGTAATAAATATAAGTCTGGTGATTGGATTGTAAAAAGTAAAAGATAAAAGATTAAATAGAAATTGTTTGTTTTGTCAATGTTGCCGTAGAGTCAATGATAGGTTATTTAACATCATTCTTTCGTTAATACTAATCTATTATAGTTAATTCCTGCTAGGCATTAGACGACGGGTTACACATGTATTTATACGAATTGCACCACTTGAATGTAAACTGAAGAGCAATTTCAACAAATTCATCATAATAACATTTTATTTACCTTAAAAAACATCAAATAATAAACTTGGTTAGAATAAATAGCAGCATTTATGATGAATTTATGATGGAGAGTTTCAAATGATGCGAAAATACAGCTGCATTCATATTTCTCCTCATTGAACTCATCGTTTATTAACGGTAAAGAAGAGTTTACTTCGAGAAGGTTACGTAACTTACAACAACATACATTAACTCAATGGTAAACAAATTATTATTCGCGTCATAATTTCTCTTCTTTTTAGTCAGAATGTATGATGGATGAGAAGTTACAGTGAATGATATCGCTGACATTGAGGCCTGTAACCTGATAAGTATATTTGTCTTGACCACAATAGAAGATTCATTGATGACATTAGATAGAGAACTAAGATGAGTTTATGATCTCAAACAGTGCAACGACCGTAGACATAATAAATATTTTTGGAAATATAATCATTGAATGAAAACAATATAAATTCATTACCAGTTCGAATATGATTAAGACATATTCGAACTTCTAAGAAAGCCATTCGCTGCATTTTCGTCACAAAGAAAATTTCTGACTTATAGAGAAATAGGTGCAAACCTACCAATTCAGTTCCAAGCCTTCCTTATCCAGACTGATTAATGCATGTATTTCGGAGTAGTTATCTTCGATTCGGTATCAGACACTGGAAAGTAGTGGTGCTGTGAACTGACAATGAAATGTGTCTACGTCCTCTCCGCCGATTAGCGCTTCCAGTAACAATTCCCTGAGTGAACTATAATAAAAGAAACTTGTCTTTTTGTCAGCTCAAAGCACAAACCCTTTCTCAAGTCTGATGCTGAAGAGGAGATAACGAATCCGAAATGCATGCATTCGTCTAGAAAGGGAAAATATCAAACTAACTTTACATTTATTTTTCTCTAGCGAGAAATTTTCTCCAGCGAGAAATTTTCTCCAGCGAGAAATTTCCTCCATCACAAATTACAGTGAACAGTGTTCATACGGGTTCGAATATGCCTTAAACATACTCGATCTGGTAGCAAGTTCATATTTAAACACATCTCTGCTTAGCGCTTCTAATCCGTATTTTGATTAACATCACTCTAGAAATAAAAGAGAACAAGTGTAATAATAACTTATTTTAAGCCATGTAGCAGCTAAATAGGAACAAGATTATCACTGGATATTTATTAAAATCTTACCACTTATTCAAAGTCTAAAAACATATAGTCTATATAACAAGACAGACATATATTTTGAATAAAATAGCATTTACCAATTCCATGTAAACACTAGTTGAATTCAGACAACAGACTTTCCGGCCACAACATTTACCCTAGATCGATTCTTCAACGCTAAGTACGAAGTTAGTCATAGCGAGGGCGCATGCTCTAAGACGTAAAAGAAATAAATTCACAATCCTAATACAATTAGGTACTCGCCGCTGTCAAGAACAACAGTATTGTAAGACACCTTATACCGTACGATGTTTATGCTATAACTATTGTAACATGTAACTTTCTCACTATTGATTTCTTCCAACTGATGTGTATTCCAACTACTGAACCTTTAAACAAAGCAAAATAGCGTACAGATAATATGCATTATTTAGAAATCCAATACAAAACTATCACATAAATAAACTCAAACTCAATAACAACTCATAAATATATCTCATCTCTGACAATACGTATGTTCTAAGAAATGTGTATTATATAAAGAGATCATATCTCAATAACACTGCACTTGTTTATAAAAGTTTCTTTGAGTCGCTGCATTCACATATCGCATTTTCTATATCACCATTTTGAAAATACGAAAATCAATCTGTAAATATGTGCAATATTCACGAAAGAAATGTAACAATACATAGGTAGACAATTCTCAATAAATGCCTACCGTTTAAAAAATGACTGACACTAGTGAAACGTTATCGTCCCACAAAATTCCACTGTTTTGCGGAAAGAAAAGGAAGAGAAAAAGGAAAATACGGGACAAGTTACAATTGCACTTTAAACTTTATATTTATTATATTTAAGCAAATAACTTAACTTATGTTTTGGCGAAAGATTGGCCCAGACCATCTCTAACTAAATAGCACCACCTGATAGGATCTATTATGATATTTTCAAGTCCACTTGCGTGGTGTCATGGTCTATTCAAGCAGGGAGTTGTTGACTGAGATATATCCAGATATAGGTAGCCTATCTCATATCCCTTGAAGAAATTTGCTCAGGTTTGGTATGAAGGTGATGGGATCATTTGCTTCTTTGATTTATTTTGGAGTGATTCTAACGAGAGCAGTGCCTATTGAGGAAAAGAAATTATGTTGCAGTGAATTTACGTATTGTGAGCCTTGTGTCCTCAGCCTTGTGTCCTCAGCCTTGTGTCCTCAGCCTTGTGTCCTCAGCCTTGTGTCCTCAGCCTTGTGTCCTCAGCCTTGTGTCCTCAGCCTTGTGTCCTCAGCCTTGTGTCCTCAGCCTTGTGTCCTCAGCCTTTTGTCCTCTGAATCTGATGTTAAGACCGTTTGAAATGTGTTGTTAGTATTCTCTGCACCTTGTACAAATGACGTAGTGCTTACGACAGCACTGGAAATAATTTGTATTCATTATTTTAAGACCGATCGTGTTCATGCGGGAAGGAAGGCGATATAGAGACAGCAGTAAAGTCGTTTTGTTATAAATCTAACTTTCTTTTTAAACTGTTACCTGCTAACGGTAAATATTTATGTTTCACTACTCCTGATGAACAGAATGAGTAGTGAAACATATAGATTTGTGTTCGACTTTACCAAAGCACAAACGCAATGCAAATATCGGAAACTTATAAATTTCAAAACTGAAGGCATTTCCACAACATGAACAATCATAGACAGAAGTACTCAGCATTGTAATTTAGCACAAAAGTTTACTCTTCCGTTGCTGTTTAATGAACACAATCTAACCATCTGAATCACCTGCAAAACGCCATTCTCAGATTTTAGTGTTAGAAAAAATATTGGTGTAAAAAAATGCTGCCAAGTAGCAACTCTTGACACCAGCACGTGATGCCTACGTATTCTCCTCTATACAGCATTTGTTTAAGACGACCTGATCAGCTTCCGTTAATAGAAATCACCTGAAGCTGTGTCTCGCCATTACATACAAGTTCCATCCAGTTCATTATATTTCATCACTGTCTGAGCTAGAACACATGCTTGGAAACTTGCATTATCATTGAATGAAGACCTGAAATTCATAAATATATATAAATGATATATGATGTATTGAATATTGCGTCTGCAAACCAAATTATATTGATATTCCTACTTTGTCAAATATTATCTAGGTAACAAAAACAAACAGCTGAAGATAACCTGACCTTTATTTCTTGAACTGAGAAATAAAATCAAGCCTTCTGTTCACCATATACATTAGAAAAGAAACTCAAAGTTAAATTAAGCCCAGAAAGTAGAAAATCTTTCCGGAAAAAAGAGATTACTGCAATATTAAAACGTAATTATAGGTTTAAGCAGCTATACATTTCTAGGCATAACCTCAGGAAAATAAATTAACACGAGAATCCAATCTTAATTTGTTTAAAAGAAGATCCCTTTTGAAAATACACTAAATAATTACATGAAGCCTTTCCAACAATGGCACTGATATTTTAATACTTGCTGATGTCACAACTAACGTAGAGATACTAAATGGCGCAACATACTGTAGAGTATGTCAAGTGTCACTGAAAGGAAACACAGAACCTGCAACACTATCAATGCAAAAGCAAACAATCTAGCTTTATCGCAAGAAATAAAAATGGGAAATCTCTACTTCCTCCAGTGCTACATCAGCCTTAGGGTCCATAGGGCAATTTCATTTCTAAACCTAAGTCCCAGTTAATTAACGCCCCCAAAATGAATCGACTTTAGTCAGCAAGTGAATACATTCATTAATTAAAATTATAATTGACTTTAGTCGGCTATTAAATACTTTACACAAAATTATAATTAAAGACGCAACAAAACTAGACATGGCACTGTAATTAGTGGATTTACAATATCGAAAGGAAAACTCTCTGAACTCTTTCATCTCTAAATGTACAGAAGGAAATTCTGCCAAATGACATTTTGCTTTCCTTAAAATACACGGAATTCACAAAGATATCACCACCAGTTGCGACCACCAGAAAATAAATGCTAAGCAAGTCATTCTATAGGATTTTACTAGATTAATACATTTGTTATATTTACATTATTTACATTATTTGCATTTGACGGATATTTGTCCTCATCTTGTTTGTTGTTAACACAACGTTTCGGTTGATATACCCTCCAGCCTTCATCAGGTCTCTTGGGGAAATTTCGAACCTGGGTTCTCATTCATACGGTTGTTATTATTATTATTATTATTGTTCAGTAGTTTTATTTTTATAACGTGCTTTCACTTCACTACCGAGTGCAGCTCTGTGCGCCTTGGGTATGTGCTGTGGTTTGCTGTGGTGCTCATATGTTTACTGTATTGAAAGTGTTTTGCGTAGAATGTGCGCAGTACCCAGTAGTGCAATTTTCTGTATGTTATATATATTTGTAAGTCCAGGTGTTTTTGTTATGTATTTGTCTGAATATTTTTTTATTATACCTAAGGCACCTACTATGATAGGAATTGTTTCTGTTTTTAGATTCCACATTCGAGTTATCTCTATTTCCAGGTCTTTGTATTTTGAAAGCTTTTCCATTTCTTTTAGAGCAACGTTGTCATCTGCTGGTATTGATACATCAATTAGAAAGCATTTTTTTTTCTTCATGATCTTTGACAACTATATCTGGTCTATTTGCCTTAATTTCTCTATCTGTGTGTATTGGCATATCCCAGAGTATGGTTGCTTTCTCGTTTTCTGTGACCTTTTCTGGCGTGTGTTTATACTATCTTTTTTCTGTTGTTATTCCATAATGTTGGCATAGCTTCCAGTGTATATAGGTCCCAGCTCTGTCGTGTCTGTGGATATATTCCTTCTTAGCCAGGACTGGGCAGCCAGAGATAATATGATTTATTGTTTCTTGTCGATCTCCACATATTCTACAGTTACTTGTTATATTTCTTTTCATTACGTGTTTTTGGTAATTTCTGGTGGGGAGGCTTTGGTCTTGTGCAGCAATTAAAAATCCTTCAGTCTCTGCTTTGAGTCCTGAGCTTCTCAGCCATTGCTGGGATTTTTCTCTGTCTATTTCTTTCGCATTTAGTTTAGCCCAGTATTTACCATGTAGGGGCTTTTCTTGCCATCGTTTTATCATGGTCCGTTGCTGTTCTAGTTTTAGTTTGGATTTCATTTGTTTTATAGCTTTTGTTGTTTCTTCTTCTTCTTCTTCGTATTTGTTAGGTAGATTGATTTCTTGTTTGTATTTGTCAGCTTCCTTAAATTATTATTATTATTATTATTATTATTATTATTATTATTATTATTATTATTATTATTATTATTATTACTCAGGTCACTGCCTGATGAAGGTTGGAGGGTATATCAGCTGAAACGTTGTGTTACTAACAAACAAGATGAGGACAAATATCCGTCAACGTGTAAATAAGGTAAATAATGTATATAATTCCTCATCTCTTAAATATAGAACTATATTTCTTATATTGTTATACAGTATTACAGACATATCTATTTCAGTCAATACTGTTTATAAGAAAGAGGGTACCATGCTATTCGTTCTTTTCAGCTATCTAATACCTACCTGATTATTCTGGTCGTGCCAAGGAGGCAAACCTTTTGTAACGGTTCTACTGGCCACTCTATTCCACTTTCCTTTATATTCCTCTCGGTACCTTCTGATACTGTCCCCAAGGACCCAGCAGTAATTGGCTCTTACTATTATTCCCTCTAACATTCCAGGACGAAGTTTTAAACTACTACTGATATTACTACTGCTACTGATGTTGCTGCTGCTGTTACTACTACTACTACTACTACTACTACTACTACTACTACTACTACTTCTAAAATTTTTTTTAAAGATTGTATTTACCATTTCGTCAAATCAAAAATGCAGTTGAAGTATGTTCACCTAAATAAGAAGAATAAAGATCGTTGTTTAAAAGAACAGAAGAAATGGAAATTCTCTATTTACGAAATAAAAAAAATAAAAAAATAAATTGAACGACTTATATTCACAGTAAATAAAATATTTATCTAAAATTTGAAGAACGTTTGGCCGACACGTCTGACTCAGTCAACAATAAGTAAAAATAAAAATATCAACGAAATCAGCTGCAACAGCCGACCCCAAAACAAACACAACAACAACAATAATAACAATAATAATAATAATAATAATAATAATAATAATAATAACAACAACAACAATAATAATAATAATAATAATAATAATACTAATAATAATAATAATAATAATAGCATATGAACTCAGATAATAAACAAGAAACATAATTGAAATAAAAAATACCGTTTCAATCGAATATTTGGTTTCTGGAATTTACTTGTAATATAGTTTCGCCCATTATCTTCCTTGTTTTACAGAAGTTTGCGTTATTGTGATATGATTGGATTTCTTTTTTGTTTTCTCTTCTTTTTTATAATTTTCAATTTATTTTTTACCTATGTAGACACTGTGGAACTTTCTGTCTTATTCACTCTGTTCATTGTAGTGTACTTGCCTACAAATTTGTATATGTCTTTGATTGTTAGCTTTCTTATTTTCCATTTTCAATTTGGGCATTTTTGTTTCACCATCATTTTATTTCTATTTTTATTTTACTATACTTTTTATTTTTTCTTCCTTTTCATTTTTGCCCTCCCTAAATTTGATTAAGTTTCTGTCCTCATTTTCTTAATCAATATTTTTTCTAATTTTTCTGCAATTTTTTCCTCCTTGGGATTGGTTTTTAATATTTTTTCCTTCCAGTTCCGTCTGCAAATTTCTCAAATTTAAATTTCGTTTTTTTCCCCTTCTTTTTTTTTTTTTACTTTTTGCTCATGTTTTATTACTTTTATTTTTAAACTTTTATTAGTTTTTCTCTCCCCTTTTCCCCTGCTACACTTCGCATAATATGACACTCTTACTCAGCTATCTTTTAATTATTCAAACACACAGAGACATATATATGCACACACTGAAATTCATATCCTTATTACACAAAAAAAGTACATATACATACACATTGTTTCTCCCTCTAAAATTTTTCCTTTCAATCTACTTTTCTACTTTCCTTTCTTTTTTCGATCTTATTCAATTTCAGTCTTCTTTTTTCCTCTACACCAGAACACACAAATATACAAATATACGCAAAAATATATAGACATACACCTACGTACACATAGACATATACATACAAATACCAATATAACAAAATATATATATATATATATATATATATATATATATATATATATATATATATATATATATATATATGCGTATATATGTTGTTGATTTTGTATACTTATCTGTTTAACGTCACACTTGCTTAAGTCTCTCTTTATTACTCACATATATTCATTTACATTCAATCAATATACATATCTCTACTTCCTACACCGTTTAATATTGTGGTCTTTCATTTCTGCCCTACATTCTAGTGAACTCTCCTACTCCATTCTAGATTCCCACTTTATATCACTTTCTCTTTGTACACACATATATATATATTTATAAATATATGTGTATGTATGTATGTGTATACGTATACACAATCATATAATTCGAATCGAATCTATACTTTCTCTTCTCTATTTCATTTCTCTATTCTTGTCAATGTCTCTTTCCCATACATTCATTCACTAGGTCTTCTCTATTTTTATCGTTTTCAGTCGTTTAAAAAGCACCCTCCCAAATCTATCCTATTTCTTCTTTAAAATTATTTCGTTATTTCGTCAATTTCTCCATCATTACACTCTCCCATTTCCGCTATTCGCCCCATCACTTATTTTCCCTAAAATTCCTCAACTTTCCCTTCAGTTACCTTAATTAATTCACCCCTTATTCCATGACAATTTTACCCCGTCTTATTAGCTTATTTTTTCTCCCCTCCTGCAATCTTATTACCACTCTCTGGTAACATTTTCTCACATTCCGCAACAACTTTCACAACAATTAACTTAGACTTTACACTCGCACGCTCATACACACAAATATGTATGCATATGTACGTGTAAAGTCTAACAATTTCATGCACATACAAATGTAAACATATACATCCAGATTCTCTCCCCCTCTCCCTCTCAGTTGATCTTTCGTCTTCACCTTTTTTCTCCTGCCACATATTACTTCTTTGAAATTAGCAGGTCTTTCTTACTCTAAAGTTCAACACGTGACGCATCGTCACATACAGACCAACTATCATAATATTTCCCTCGTGGGTTCATAGCTGTGTCTATTTTTGTTGTTATTCCATATGACGTTTTCATAGTTACATTAAATCATTTTTGTTTTCCTCGCAATATAATACTGATAACTAATATAGGGAAATCTCCTCGACCATGGGCGGACAAAAGTTTCTATTAATCTGACATAATTACTTTACTGGCACAATATTTTATCGATCCTGGAAAAAATGAAGAGCAAAGTTGACTTCGTAGTGAAACTTAATGAAACATAAAACATTTGCTTACAGTTGCGTGTTTTCTCATTAGATTCCATTTGCTGACTAGATCGAACGAGTGCCTTCTATTAGGGCCTCTGATCAAACACTGTCTTCCGATTTCAATTTGGTAAGCGGACAAAATTTGGATGTTCTTTGCAGAGTTCTTTCTCCTTTTTGCATTTTAGATTTGGTATGACTCATGTGTTTTCACTGATTTTGTTGATGTCTTCTATGTTGTGAGCATTCGAGATAAGTCTCTCGGGATAACTATTAGCAATAAAAGATATCCTCTGTTGTTATGATCTTCCAGGATGAACTTGTTGCTGTTGTTGTTCATGTTGCTGCTGCTGCTGTCGCTGTTGTTGTTCCTATTATAAGTATCAGTGATTCTGTGAGAGTTGAGTGTGTTGATGTTGCTAATGTTCTTTGTACTGATGTTCTTGCTACTGGTGTACTTGGACCTCTGATGTTGCTGTTGATGTTGCAGTCTACATGGCAGTTGCTGCTAGTATTACCGTTGGTGCTGCTACTGTTGCCATTGCTGGTTACATCCAGTGTGGTTGTGTGTTTGCTCTTGATTGGATTTGTTGCCTCTGTGTACAAGTGGGGAGGGGGCCTCAGCTCTTTCGTGAACCATTTTGGGGCAGACATCTCCTTAGTGGGTCATAATTTCAGGTAAGGAATATCTTGATATTCTTCGCTCCACTGTTGCGTATAGATTGGTTTAAGTGGGAGGTTCATCAGGCCAGATATGACTTCAATGCTTTCTGGATTCACTTGTATTGTTAGTTTCATACCTTTCCCTGACCAATTTTGCTTCAGCTCCAAGTTTATTACAACAGCCTCTAACTCTTCCATAATGGCTGTAGGTATTTCAGAGTGACAAGCGTTTCGTACCTCAGTGTTCTGCTTAGGTGTGACAGCACGGTCTAAGTTAGATTTCCCTGCGGCAGGTTTTCCCTTGCAGTCTCTCGTCAACCACAGGCGCTGTGCTTTGGTTTCAATTGTCATTGTGCATGTCACTTTCGGATATAAATTTTCAATAAACAAATGCGATACAAAGATTTGTGAAAAAAGATGTTGCCCTCGGTATCGCAAAGAAAGAAACAAATTCATTGCTAAATTAGCTCGGGCATCTATCGATTTGTGACACCATTGACTCTCTTATCTCTCACGTTAAAATCTTATATTTGACAAACTTATTGCAGAAATACACTAAACACTTCATATGTGCTTCAAATCATATTGTAAAATGTTACCAAATGAGTAGAAAAGAAAGGAAATAACGGCAATAACCACATTTATATAATATAACTGTGAATTTGTTTTGAAGGTATAACTTGAACCACAAATAGCCGAGTGATTCTCCTGAATTTCATACTTGTTTTCTTAGCATTAAAGAAGTGAAGTATGTCTCCATAATATCACCAAGTGTTGTTCTTTCAGAATCTGACGTGATACATGGCATTAGGAAACTCATACTTGGCTCAGGTATTATACGAACATGAATAACTCATCCTCAAAATATCAACAATAATTACAATACTTTTGACAATAACAATGCAATCTAAACCTATCTTATCGACCGTGAAGGCATATTGCACATTCTAATAATTAGCCTAATGGTGTCTAACTTGATATTCCTTTGGTTTTCCTTTTTTCATATCTCATAGGAAAGCTATTGATCATGCACAGTATTATTTTATTATTAAATTTTCAACAGGAACTTAAAGAAATTACCAGCAATGCAAAGCGTATTGCTGGAATATTTCCCAGAAATGATGGCTAAATTTTAGGAAAAAAAATTCATTCCCCAGGCGCATCAATATTTTTCAGGAAAGGTAAAGAAACAATCTCAAAATCGCAGGAAAGATCCTTAAGACTGTCATTTATAGTGAAGAAGCAGTAAAAATAATGAGAGTAGTGGAAAATATAAAAAGCTATGTGCCGATAGAGATTCCTGGAAATAAAGTATAAAGCTTTACGTCATTACAAGATTGCAATTTAATTTTTTGAAGGATTCTAAAAAGGAAAATGAAAACTTGAATGAATAAATAAAAATTATTTCCTTTAGATTCACTATAAAACCTGAATAGAAGAGAAGCAGGTGAGTTGTTGAACAGAACATCTTTAGAAAGAGAAATGACATCCATCAATGACACTCGTATAAAAGATGTACTATCTGCAATATATATAGAAAATGAGATTAAATGCAGCAGCAGGTACTCATAGTTCCTCGATAATTCTCTTAAATCTGCCTAGTGACGATCTATTGAAACCCCTTCAAACGTGGATTCAAAGATTTCGTACAAGTGATAAAGATCGACAACAACAAAAGACTCCTTAGAAAAGTTACATTGTACATAGAAGTGTAAATAGACGAATTACAACATCTTGCATACACATATCTTTTATCAGAATTATCAGGGAAATATTTATCGGGAGAAACTGCATATGGTTTTAAGAGAAGAATACCTTGGAAAGCATTGCTGAGAAGCTGGGTTACATAACATCTCTGGCAGCGCAGCTAGATTCAAAATTAGAAATCAACCGACGAAGTGTAGATACAAGCCGTCTTACCCAAATTTTTGATAAATTTCAAAATAAAGATGTCAGAATGACATATATCGGAGCGTAACCCACCAAACAATTACAATTACAATTCTGAATACATGATCCTCCTCATCATGTGTGTGTGTGTGTGTGTTAATTATGAGTTCATATCCCAATAATGATATTTTTATAAAGCATTCAATACGTCTGTTTCAGAACATTACATAGGGTTTAACAGAAAACGCATCTCTTTCTCATAATTCTCTTCAATTCATATTGGTTATTGGTATTCGGTTCATGATTGTCAGTTCGATCCTCGACGGTGCGTTGTGGCCTCGACCATGACATTTCAATTCATGTTACCTCAGTCCACTCAGCTGGCAAAATGAGCTGTTCCTGTAATTCAAAGGGGCCAGCCCCGTCTCATTCTGTGTAACACTAAACCTCCCTGAGAACTACGTTAAGAGCACGCTGGTCTGTGTAGTGCTCAGACAAGGCGCCCTAATTTCTCGAGCGGTCTGATTGGATCAGCTGCAGCTTTCATCGTCTAGCTGACGGAGGGCCAGTAAAAGAAATATGTATATATTTGTGTGTGTTTGTGCGTGTCTTTACACACACACAAACATGTATATACGTATGTCTATGTATGTATCTGATGGTTCACCCTGAGTTACAGTTGACTGATTCCCCAAAATGCCCCATGCCTTGCCTCGGTCAGCTGAATGTTTATTTCATTTTTCCTGAGGGTCCGGTTCTGACCAGAAATACAACCCAGTTAGTTAACTCTAGACTGACGTCAGCAAACAGAGTTGAGAAAGTGTAGGATATAGTTTCGAATCTCGGAGGAAACCTTTTACTTCCACCTTGAAGTTTCATTTCTTGTTCCGATTCGTTTTATTTGTATTCAACATATCAATTTCTCTCATTGTAGTGTTATTATAAAGGATTTAGTTGTGGCTTTTATTTCGTTATAACATATTTTCCATATTTAAAAGGAATTGTGCTGAAGTTTTCCCTATACATTGATATAGAGAGATAATTTAGTACTTTGGATATTTGTGGGGCACAAATCCAGATGTTTACTCAGAGCTACTTTTCCTATTAATGAGTTCTCGACAAATCTCTTGCCTATGTAGCATCACTCTGTCCCTCAGAGTTCTACTTGATTCTCCCATGTAGTTTCCACTCGGACCCACTACATTTGAGAATATAAATTAAATTTCCGGATGTGCAAACAAAATTATTTTCTATGTTACTTAAACTCATATGTCGAACACCCACAGAAGTTCATGTTGGTTCCACAATTAGGTCGGTTATATTTTCTTTTTTACTCGCTGAGGATCAAATTTTGATAGAGATTTTGGCACAAGTAATTATCCTTTTCAAAGTTATAGGCTGTCCTTTAATTCTCAGTATTGTATGTGCTGTGCGTTTTCTGTTTTCATTCACAAGTCGTTCATCAATAGAGGTATATTCCAATCGATAATGTTGTAGATTCCTGTTTGTCTTGGATTGTGTATTGATACATAAATTAAAGTGTTGTGTGTATCAAGGGGTTTTATTGGATGTCTATGTTTTTTGTAAGTTCATTCCCCTATTGATTAAAGTGACCGGGATATATTAATAATATTTTAGTAATATATTTATGAGTTCATGGAATCGTTTCTCCCGGCAATTGCAATACTAGAAACCTATTCGTCTGTTTTTATTTTATTTTTATGACATTCTTATGTCGCCATTCATCGTTGGATAATTTTGGATACTTTTGGATTTGTGGATGATCAAATAACAGTGAACGTCCCTTATCAGTCCATTCCGTGCAAATATGACGAATTACTTCAGTGACTGTTTCGTAAGATTCTGTCTAGACAACTGGGTTGTTTCACTTTTCATACTCCATCATCATTTATGGATCTCCTGAAATCAAAACTATATATATATATATATATATATATATATATATATATATATATATATATATATATATATATATGTTTGTGTGTGTGTGTGTGTCTGTGTGTGTGTGTGTGTGTGTGTGTGGGTGTGTGTATGCATAGGCCTGAGTGTGTGTGTGCATGAAGTTTACATTTTGTGTACATCTCCAATAGACTGATATATATATATATATATATATATATATATATATATATATATATATATATATATATATATATATATATATATATATACATACATACATACATACATACATACATACATACATACATAGATACCTTCATACATACATATATATATGCATAAGCATTTCTGAAGCGCCCTCTCCAACTTATTTCAAGTGCTTTATACCAAAAAGGTCAAAGTTTTAGTCGGAATGTCATCTGGAGCTTGGGTGGACTGTAGACTGTATGTCTAAATGTAAATTTATGTTATAAATCTAAAGACACTCTATAAACTGACAAAGTAGCCAAGTAAACTGTTATTATCTCTTTCCTTGATATAACAGAAATTACACTAAATTATGGACGGGCTTCCAGAAAACTAGAACAAGAAAGATTTTTTTTTTATATTTACACTTTTTTCTCTTCGTTCATTTTCTCTCTCCCACTGTACTTTCTCGAATTCTGTCGCAATGAATTGAAAAATACATACATAGATGCATGCATGCATACATACATATGTACATTCATGCATACATTCATACATATACACATGATGATTGCTTCATCTTGACTGATGATACATACATACATACGTGCGTACACACATAGAGACAATATCCTTCCTGAGAGGAAGAATTTAAATAATTGAATACACAGTTCTTACATACATAGTATACGTACACACATAGCGTTCATATGATACATACACACATACCATACGTACCATACATAGAATCGCGTGTCTTACTTGTTAGAGGTGTTGTACTTTATGATCGTAAGACTGTGGTGTCTATTCCTCAGTTGTTCGTTGCGCTGTTTTCTTGAGTCCAGCCCTTCAGTTTATGATGCTCCACTCACCTGGAAAAAATGAAGAAACTTGCAACGGAACGGCGTCCCATTCCTGAGAGCGGTATATAAAATCTACAGAATTCAGGGGCCGAGCTTATGAGCTTATAACATTGGAATGACTTTTGATCTTTGAAATATATCATGCGTTCACTCGTACCATACCTACAAGAAGTTTGTCATTTAAATATAAATGAGTAAGTCTAGATATGCAGCTTTATGCATGAGAATACATGCATAAAACAAAACATGTAAATCTGTACATATCATACATACAAACCAAAATACCTTGTTGTTGAAGTTGAAATTCCAATAAAAAAAGCCTTGGATCTATGTTATAAAACGGCTCTCTCTTTATTGGCACACAATCTTGAAATAAAACGGAATAATGACATACATATACCATACATACAAACACACATACGCACACACATGCATACATAAGAATAAACAGACAAACATACCATGACATTCGTCATATTGTTTCTGTCCTACTTATTTTGGCAAAATTCCAAAGGCTACATGCTAGAGTCGGCAACTGCTAGAGATAGCCATTAATTTCGCTCTGGCTGCTCTGATGGTCTAGTTTAACAATGTTTACAATCTTATAACATATAAGCAGCTCTTAACATCATTTTTTCATATGACGTCGGAATGAAATTTGTTCAAAAGACGTGTTCTCATTTGATTGTTGAACGAAATCCAGAATCCAGAACTTGTGCGAAATCAAAATTATTGTTTATTAAAGCACAATTTCACATGCTATAATTGTCTTGGAACAAACATTATTCCGTAGGCAAACGCTAAAAACCTTCTTACGTTTCTCTTATTTCTAAAACTTATGAAGATGTTATAAAAATAAACTGATTAAAAGCATATTCGATTATAATTCCTCAAGGATGTAATTATTTTGATTTTTAATCCCAGTTCATAAAATATTTATTCAGTACGTCACGGGTTATATCATACTGGTGATTTCTAAAAGCAATAAAATAATGCTATACAGGCTTACCATCTATAAAGATTTTAAAACATAAGAGGAATGGAAATGTGAACCCCATGCAACATTTTTCAAATTCCAAATCGTCGTCAAATATTACCACAATGGATACCACACGATCCACTGAAAAAGGTTGGCAATCGCATCGATTTGGGATTAGAATGCACCAGGTTACACAGTAACATGCGGGACTTCAAAATTAACACACAAATAAGGAGAAGAGACTTCAACAAAAGAACCGAAACCGTCAGGTATGACAATCCCATACTGCAATGTGCAGTTCTCTCACATCCCTGAAACTGGTTCCTTGTTTCTTCACTTTAGCTTCTCTGCTATTCTCTTAGAATTATACGGTGAAATCTGAAATCGCAAATGTTTAATTCTATTTCTTCACAACGACATATGAAATTTTGCATTACAAATAATTACACTTTTTATTCTTCTAAATCACCATCATTTATGCTTCAAACTTATTCATCCTTAAGAGGCGTAGAATACATACATAACTGGAAATAATTTGAAACAATCATCATAGGGGCCTCGGGAAGTGAGTGTCACGTGATTGTGCCATTGCATCTATAGGTCTTAAAATATCTGGACGTCCATTCATAACACAATGTCATTGCTGATACCACGGAGGAAACAAGAATGCTGTCCCTACCAATTCATTAATATTTTATAGCAGGAGTACATCTCACAAGTCTGGGTCTGTGTTAACACCAAAGACAAAAATGTATTAAACGTTTAACAGAAGAAGAAGGTCTTATAAAAGATCTGCAAATATCACGCAGCCGTTCAATAAAGTGATTAGTATACAAACGTAAATTACAGTTGCTTGAAATGAAGCATCTAGTATTCTGTATAACTAATTCCACCAGATAAAGCTTATAGCACTGTCAATTTTGTATATCATAACAAAGTAACCACCTTACCCAATGACTTCCCGTCAGTCGAGGAGCTGTCTGAAATTTTCCAGATGTCTACATGTAAGATATTCTTATTGAGGCAAAACATTAAAGGTATCATACTCACCACTTCCTTAGCTGTTATAATCTACAAGTGTAACCACTCGTGATAACTTAACTCTTAAAAATAATTGCCTCCATTCCAATTGCGTAAGTATAGAAATATTTAAAAAGCTGTGAATTTCCCAAAGTCTGTGATATATTACACATTTGTAAGATAACACTCTCACTCATATTACACGAAACTTTCATACGAAATTCTCGTAAACAATTCAAAAGACTACAGTTAAAACGCTTCGTATACGTATACATCTGAGAGGTATTGATATCTGAATGCATACAAGAGTAACCTGCTAGAACATATATGAGTATATATATATATATATTGGAGCACAGATATGTACACATATACTGTGTATATTTTTGTGTGTACTATTTACGTAATTTGATATCTTATGTAATTTTCTTTCACACTTTGTTATTTCTCTGTCTGGCAAGGTTCGTTTTAATTTCACTATCTTGAATTTTTTGTGCAATTTCGATTTTTCAAATGATTTTTTTTTCTCTTTTTTTAAAGTTTCTATGCGTCTAGACTAAAATTATAATATTATTTATAAATGTAACAGAAATAGTTTTGCAATACGTCGTCATTAGTGGTCTTAGAATATGTGTCTCCGCTTTGCCAAAGAAATACTTCTTTCTCAAACATGGTGACATCACTGTTTGAATGACACATTCTTCGAATCTTTTATTCATGTCGCCCTACTTATTTATTTATCAATTCTCAAAGAGTCATCTCTGCAATGAAGGATACCATTCGCTCATCTTTCTGTCTATGCTTTGTGGAATTTTCTTTCCTTCTCTCTATCTTTCTCTCTGTCTTTCTCTGTCGCTCACTCTTTCTCACTCTCTCTCACTCTGTCTGTCATGCTCTTTTTATTTCATTTAGTCGCAGCACCTAACTGCACGTGCTCTTTGTCCTTCTGTCTGACTTAAATATATACATGCATAGGTACTTATACACACTGACAGAAGCACACACGCACACGCACGCACACACGCATACACACAAAAACCCACACATACACATAAAAAGAATTCTGTGAAAATTTATTTAATATTACTGAACCAGTTCCACGTTTCATGACTTTCAAATAAGGGAAAATTGAAAGAATCCCGGGGCCAAACCGTATTTGTATGGAATAAATACTTGTGGGTCTTTGACACACATGGCTTGTGCGGCAGTTCTTCATATTTGATTCACTTTGCTGTTGAAGTAAGCTGACTGTCTGCGTTTATGCTTGGTTGTTTTTCGTTCATTTGTTTGGGTTAGTGATTATAGAGTGCTCGTGACGTCGGAAATGCATATGGGAATTGAAGTCGTTGATCTTTTAGCGACATCAAAGCCGATTTGTCAATACCAAACTGGTGGTACGTATTTAATTTCTGTATTAAATATTTTCTTGAAAACTATTACTGTTTCAAATTTTACGTGTTTGAAGAATTTAATAGGTTAATGATTTTGCTGCTGTCAAAGTTCTCAGTTAGTTGTTTTTATCCAAATAAATTCGTTGATGAATCATTTCATGAGGTCATTACTTAAATTCCGAGTTACATTTTGTTTATCAAAAGATTTCTTAGAAAATTTGTAAACAACGAATTTGAATTTCAAATTTCAGTAATCACAACTTGCTTCTGCGATTTGTTGCTATACATTATTCAGTCGTGTATATTTTTTGAATAAATTAAATTTTCTTTATTCGTCCGTATTTAAGAAAAAAAGTAAATTGGGCAGGTTTCAAATATTGACGATTTGTTTAATTGTCTAATTGTTCGTCGAATGGACTTTGTCTAACGACAGGATCTTGTAATTATTGCCTAGAAATAATGAGTTTCATTTCTGCAAATGTATTATTTGGTACGAAAATAATACGTAGTAGCATAATCTCAGGTGATGTGAGATTATTTAGAGTGAAGATAAATCTTGATTTGAATTGATGACTTCTACGGGATTATTGCACACTCCACTTATTAGAATTGTGTTTCAGGTTGGAAATTTGGCTCTGATAAGAATTTCTTTGGGGACATGCATATTCTATCGCTTTTAAAGATTTTGAAAGTTTGGAATACTTTTTCTCATTGTCGTATCTTCCTTTAATAATGCGATATTTTGAAGAATAATATTAGGCGAGTCTGTATCTCTTATGTTGTGTGCTGTGATCTAAGCTAATATAGATTTTGTATATAAAAATTGTTTTTTCTTCGTAACTATTGCATGTCTCTTGCGTTAGTGCTACTAGCTAATCTAAAATATAACAACTCCTTCAAACACTTATTAAAAGACTGGGACGTCACTCGAACGACTGCTTTATACAGTCAAGCCATATTTTTCACCATTTGCTCCATAAAATTATTTCATGAGGTATATATAAACCACAAAATGTCAGGAGGCATGAGAGGTGCATACATTCATTTAACTGTTGTCATCTATAGGTTTGCAGTGGTTCGCAGCCTTCATCCTGTAATAAGAATCTCTGTGTATCATATAAGCTATGTTGACGTGTCTGAACTAATATGTACGGTATGCATTTTACAATGCAATTGCATATTTAGAAATCAGTGCAGACAGAGAAAACTGGCTCATCAGATCACCAAAACATCATGGTTACACCAATGGGTCAACTCTAAGTATACATTCCCTTTATATATACAATATATGGAAGACCATACTAGAGTAAAATAGCTTGGTATGATCATTAAACATAAGTATAAATAATAAATATATTTTGTTTCATATCAATTAAGGTGCTGCATCTAAGTTGAGAGAATTGAGGGTCCTTAACGTAAATAATAGACAGAGAGGGATAGGAGATAAAGTAAAGTAGTTGTATTAAATATATTAAAAAATACGCTCAGCCGAGGTCAAATTTGCATTTCATTCCTTTCGGGATCTATGATATATATACTAGTTGTACTAGTTGAACATTGGGGCGATAAAATCGATTGTATATCATATTTTGAAAAGTAATAGATATAAAACTCCCCATTATTTATGGTCGATAAAATCGATTGACCACCTACCCTAAAATTTGGCGTCGTCTGCAGTTAATAGAAAGTATTAATTATTTATAATTCTGTACGATATAAATTTTGTTCTATATCGGTGGATATATTCGAGCCATTACTTTTTATCATGGAATTCTGAATCCAAATCTTACCTTAGATTTATATAGGGACCCTATATTCTTCTTATATTCACGTAAATATAATCTTTCTGTATCATATTTTCAAAATACTGTTTTCTAATGCCACTATTATTTAGTTGTTTAACTGTCTGGAGTTTGTTATTCGTTCACCGTCGAGTTGAGAATATCGTATCAATGTCTTTTACCCGAGACAACTATGTTAGTGACGCCAATTTTATTTTCATATTTTCACATTGCATTGTTTTGAAGACTAATTTAACGCATCCGTAATATTCCACACTCTTGATAATTGATTCGTAAGATTTACGTATTTCTCTGTCTTGTGTAAGTCTCATACCATAGATGTTTTTATCCAGTATATTAATCTATTTAATTTTTCTCTTATAATGAGACACTCTCTAAAACATTACTCTGTGCAAAACCAAATATTGTGTAACCCTAGTCATAATAGCGACTTGAAATTCTAACTTGTTGTCTCTTGAGGTCTCTTGATGAGACTTGGAGTCAACTTGTACAAAAACCAAACATTTAACAACAACAACTAGAACAACAATAAGAGCAACAACAATAATAAGGAAATAAGTATCATTATCATCATCATCATTATTATTATTATTATTATTATTATTATTATTATTATTATTATTATTATTATTATTATTATTATTATTATTATTATTATTATTATTATTTAAGGCGGCGAACTGGCAGAATCATTAACACGACGGCCGAAATGCTTCGCGGCTACATTCTGAGTTCAAATTCCGCCGAGGTCGACTTTGTCCATCATCTTTTCGGGGTTGATTAAATAAGTACCAGTCAATTGCTGAGGTCGATGTAATCGACTGATCCACTCACCACAAATTTCAGGCGCTGTGCCTGTAGTAGACGAGATTATTATTATTATTTTACTTTAAATCTGCATGTTTGTTACGGTCTCTTGCTAAAATACACCCAGCAAGCTGGGGTGAGTGAAGGATAGTTTTCCTTTCCGTGAGCCATTCAGGCATTGTCTCTGGCTATGCAGGTATTTCATTAAATTTTTCAGCCAGCTACTTATGTGATCCATTTAGATATTTTAACCAGAATTTGGGAATCTTCTCGTGTTTTTATTATTATCATTATTATTATTATTATTATTATTATTATTATTATTATTATTATTGTTATTAATATTATTAATTATTATTATTATTATTATTCAGTAGTTTTATTTTTATAACGTGCTTTCACTTCACTACCGAGCGCAGCTCTGTGCGCCTTGGGTATGTGCTGTGGTTTGCTGTGGTGCTCTTATGTTTACTGTATTGAAAATGTTTTGCGTAGAATGTGTGCAGTACCCAGTAGTGCAATTTTCTGTATGTTATATATATTTGTAAGTCCTGGTGTTTTTGTTATGTATTTGTCTGAATATTTTTTTATTATACCTAAGGCACCTACTATGATAGGAATTGTTTCTGTTTTTAGATTCCACATTCGAGTTATCTCTATTTCCAGGTCTTTGTATTTTGAAAGTTTTTCCATTTCTTTTAGAGAAACGTTGTCATCTGCTGGTATTGAAACATCAATTAGAAGGCATTTTTTTCCTTCATGATCTTTGACAACTATATCTGGTCTATTTGCCTTAATTTCTCTATCTGTGTGTATTGGCATATCCCAGAGTATGGTTGCTTTCTCGTTTTCTGTGACCTTTTCTGGCGTGTGTTTATACCATCTTTTTTCTGTTGCTATTCCATAATGTTGGCATAGCTTCCAGTGTATATAGGTCCCAGCTCTGTCGTGTCTGTGAATATATTCCTTCTTAGCCAGGACTGGGCAGCCAGAGATAATATGATTTATTGTTTCTTGTCGATCTCCACATATTCTACAGTTACTTGTTATATTTCTTTTCATTATGTGTTTTATTATTATTATTCAGTAGTTTTATTTTTATAACGTGCTTTCACTTCACTACCGAGCGCAGCTCTGTGCGCCTTGGGTATGTGCTGTGGTTTGCTGTGGTGCTCTTATGTTTACTGTATTGAAAGTGTTTTGCGTAGAATGTGTGCAGTACCCAGTAGTGCAATTTTCTGTATGTTATATATATTTGTAAGTCCTGGTGTTTTTGTTATGTATTTGTCTGAATATTTTTTTATTATACCTAAGGCACCTACTATGATAGGAATTGTTTCTGTTTTTAGATTCCACATTCGAGTTATCTCTATTTCCAGGTCTTTGTATTTTGAAAGTTTTTCCATTTCTTTTAGAGAAACGTTGTCATCTGCTGGTATTGAAACATCAATTAGAAGGCATTTTTTTCCTTCATGATCTTTGACAACTATATCTGGTCTATTTGCCTTAATTTCTCTATCTGTGTGTATTGGCATATCCCAGAGTATGGTTGCTTTCTCGTTTTCTGTGACCTTTTCTGGCGTGTGTTTATACCATCTTTTTTCTGTTGCTATTCCATAATGTTGGCATAGCTTCCAGTGTATATAGGTCCCAGCTCTGTCGTGTCTGTGAATATATTCCTTCTTAGCCAGGACTGGGCAGCCAGAGATAATATGATTTATTGTTTCTTGTCGATCTCCACATATTCTACAGTTACTTGTTATATTTCTTTTCATTGTGTGTTTTATTATTATTATTCAGTAGTTTTATTTTTATAACGTGCTTTCACTTCACTACCGAGCGCAGCTCTGTGCGCCTTGGGTATGTGCTGTGGTTTGCTGTGGTGCTCTTATGTTTACTGTATTGAAAGTGTTTTGCGTAGAATGTGTGCAGTACCCAGTAGTGCAATTTTCTGTATGTTATATATATTTGTAAGTCCTGGTGTTTTTGTTATGTATTTGTCTGAATATTTTTTTATTATACCTAAGGCACCTACTATGATAGGAATTGTTTCTGTTTTTAGATTCCACATTCGAGTTATCTCTATTTCCAGGTCTTTGTATTTTGAAAGTTTTTCCATTTCTTTTAGAGAAACGTTGTCATCTGCTGGTATTGAAACATCAATTAGAAGGCATTTTTTTCCTTCATGATCTTTGACAACTATATCTGGTCTATTTGCCTTAATTTCTCTATCTGTGTGTATTGGCATATCCCAGAGTATGGTTGCTTTCTCGTTTTCTGTGACCTTTTCTGGCGTGTGTTTATACCATCTTTTTTCTGTTGCTATTCCATAATGTTGGCATAGCTTCCAGTGTATATAGGTCCCAGCTCTGTCGTGTCTGTGAATATATTCCTTCTTAGCCAGGACTGGGCAGCCAGAGATAATATGATTTATTGTTTCTTGTCGATCTCCACATATTCTACAGTTACTTGTTATATTTCTTTTCATTATGTGTTTTTGGTAATTTCTGGTGGGGAGGCTTTGGTCTTGTGCAGCAATTAAAAATCCTTCAGTCTCTGCTTTAAGTCCTGAGCTTCTCAGCCATTGCTGGGATTTTTCTCTGTCTATTTCTTTCGCATTTAGTTTAGCCCAGTATTTACCATGTAGGGGCTTTTCTTGCCATCGTTTTATCATGGTCCGTTGCTGTTCTAGTTTTAGTTTGGATTTCATTTGTTTTATAGCTTTTGTTGTTTCTTCTTCTTCTTCGTATTTGTTAGGTAGATTGATTTCTTGTTTGTATTTGTCAGCATTATTATTATTATTATTATTATTATTATTATTGAATGAGAGAGCAGTGCATGCCATCATATTGACGCTGGGGTGAAATATACGAAGATGAGTATATTGCATTTTAAATAAAAGATTCGTTAAGATAAGATTTGCATTTAATATTTCTGTTAGTTTATATTCAAATAAACGTAAAGTTAATAATGTCACGTTTATAATTTTCGATAAGATTCGTATTACATTTCTTTTTGATAATATTGTTTATCATTTTTCTATCTTGATATAATAAGTATTTTTATATATATTTATTTGTTATTTATTGTTGGTTTATATATACACTCATTTTATTATTATTATTATTGTATTTTGACCTGAAGACTTCCTATATTTTTGAATAGAATTGATTTTCGATCGAATTAATCGATTTGATTATATTTTATTTTCTATTTGAAAGTTTGGTTATGAAACACGTGTAGTCGTTTTATTATTATTATTATGTAATGGTTTTTACTTTGTATTTTATTATACTTCTTTTTATTGTATGTACTTATTAATTTATTCTATATGTGACTGGAATTTCATGGATGAATTCATGAACTTTGATTCTTTTCTCTAAATTATATATATATATATTTATATATATATATATATATATATATATATATATATATATATATATATATATATATATATATATATATATATATATATATATATATATATACATAGTACAATAATAAAAAGGAAGTTCTTAGTACAGTATTGTATATTTGAAAAAATTAGTTGAGATGGCTTTTTGGGATAATTTTTATTTTAATAATAATGTGGTACTCTAAATGACTCTTGCATGTATGCGTATATATATGTGTGTGTGTCTGTGTGTGTGTTTGTGCGTATATATACACAAATATATATATATATATTTATGTATATATATACACACACATATATATATATAGACATATATGCATACACCCAAACACATATATATATATACATTTATATACACACATATTCATACATACATGCATATATATATATACATATATATATATATATATATATATATATATATATATATATATATATATATATATATATATATATATATATATATATATATATATATATATATATATATATATATATATATATATATCAGGACGCCATACTTACACATGTCAATTTAACATAAAGAAAAATAGAGAATATTTGGAATACAAGCCTCCATAATAGAAAACTCGCTTACTGGAATATGATAAAAAATTCCAACAAAGCAGATATTTACGAGGGATGGATGAACTCAACCCCCAATTATTCTCCCACGCAAATTCCAGATCAAAACAATACCAAATGAACCTGACGGACAGAGAACCATCAGGGAAAAGTTAGCACTATTCCATCTAAAATCAGAGATTGAACTACTAAGACTTAGGGCGTCCATTAATGAAGAAAAATATAAAAATTTTTGGAAAGAAGTCTGTGAAAAGGAAGAAAGAAACTCTCTCCTACGCTGGGAAAAAAAGCAATGATTTCTTCCAAAGATATGAATCAACTTTTAAACAAGAATTCAGCACAGATAATCCTTTCCTAAAGAAAAGAAATATAAATAATAAACAAAAACTGAACAACGCACAAACCACCACCAATTTCAACCACTTAATCAACAACAACCCTCCTCATTACCCTCCATACACCATAAATAGAAATCACTTACAACCACCACTTTTGAACCACCCAAAACTAAACAGGGAACAAGCTTACAGACAACGCATTTATGAAATAGATTGCACCAAACCTAAAGATCACCCATACACCAGGAACAGAACACACCAACAACATCCCAATACCAGGCATAACCACCCCATAACAACCCAAAACAACACTAGGATAAGAAACACACCACATGCTAGTCACTACTACCCTATGACCCAAAATTACTGGCCTCCACCGAACTCAAGAACAACACAAAATAACACCAGATCAAGAAACATCCCACATACTAGAGTTACACACATCACTAACCAAAACACCCATAGACACCCACACACATATAACAATCTAAGGCAACAATACTACCATTCCCCCGAACCAATCCCATATAACCTCACAAACAGCTCATGCAAACAAAATTACAAACAACATTTTTTAGCCCCAGACCAGAGACACCAGGACACAGGCTGGAATCTAGTAATCAGGAAAAACCAAAGATAATCAATCTCTCAACCAAACCTCTTTCAAGCATAAAAATAGACATCCTCTCAAAAGGGCTAAAATTCACCCCAACTCCAAGCAGAGCTAACCAAAATGAAGTGAAGGACAGTATAACAGAATTCTGTTACAAACTACACCCCACAAAAAAATAATGAAAACCCTGTCCTCACTAATTAAACCACATAGAAATGAACTGACAACCAAGGAGATTGATTTTCTAACAAGCTTCAAATGCAAGCCCAGCCTTTTCTATGGTCTGCCAAAAATACACAAAAGCCAGATCATAAATGAGACCATCAAAAAATCACCAAAGACATACATACATACACCAAACCCGGGGAATCTAAAACTGCGACCCATCATAGCTGGCCCAGCCTGTAAAACACACAGACTAAGTCCATTTATGGACATCCTCCTAAAACCCTTCCTTAAACACATAAATAGCTATATCAGAGATGACTTGGATATGCTAAATTACCTCCCAAAGAAAGTCAAGGAAGAAACAATCATAGTCTCATTTGACGTGATTAATTTATACACCAGTATACCTCATAATTATTGACTTGAGGCAATTCAATTCTGGCTGGATCAATTCCCGAAAGAAATCCTAAACAGGATCAGTAAAGAATTCATTACTAAATCGGTTGAATTCATCTTACGAAACAACCACTTCATGTTTGACAATACTTTCTACCGACAAAAATCCGGAATTGTTATGGGCACTAGGGCAGCTCCAGTCATTGCGAACCTAACAATGGGTTACTTGGAAATAATAATATACCAGGAATCTTTATCCACCTTTGGAAACACCCTTTCCCAATACATAAAAGAAAATTGGAAAAGGTTCCTGGACGACTGTTTCATACTCTGGAATGAAAACACAGATGAACTCTTGAAATTCAAAAGTCTATTGAACAGTGTCAACCCAAACATACAGTTCACAATGGAGTACAACCAAAAGGAGCTCCCATTCTTGGATATACTAATTAAAAAAGTAAACCTAAAAATAGAAACGGACATATTTTACAAAACCACAGACGCCAAACAATATCTACTATCTGATTCATGCCACCCAAGACACACCAAGACAAACATCCCCTTCAACTTTGCAAGAAGGATATGCACAATAGTGTCAGAACAAAATACTAGAGACTTCAGACTACAAGAACTGAAAAACACACTAATTGACAGACACTACCCAGTTCAACTCATAGAGGATGGAATCAGACGTGCATCACAAATTAACATAGAAAACTTAAGAAAAGTTAAACACAGCAACACACATTCCCCGAAAATACTGCCGTACATATCCACATACAACCCCAGAAACAAAGAAGCCTTCACCATCATCACCCAAAACATACCAATGCTACATAAAGACCCCAAATTAAAGGAAATTTTACACACACACAAAATCATCAAAAGCCACAAACAACCAAAATCACTGAAAAAGATCCTCACAAAGGCAAAATTATTTTCCGAAACAACAGATGCGAAAGTAAAAAAATGTGGTCGACCTAATTGTGCAACATGCCCAAACATTCTAGAAGGTTCAGAATTCCTCTTCAAAGAGGGACACAAATTCAAAGTTAAATCTAACTTTACTTGTGCCTCAGAAAATCTTATTTATGTAATAAGATGCTCGGGCTGCCACGAGAACTACATAGGGTCCACAGGATTATCGCTCAGACGTAGATGCACTCTGCACCGCCAGCAGATTGCATGCCCAGAATACCCAATGATACCTTTTAGTGATCATATTGAGAAATGCGCAAAACAAATGCTACCACAATTTATAATCTTTCCTTTCTATCAATGTGCCATTAAAACACCAACACAGATTAGATTAAATAAGGAAACCTTTTTCATTCAAAAATACAAACCCAAACTTAACCATTGGTAACACATTTAAATAAGGAAATTCATCACCCCACTGAGAAAAAAGGAAAAAAATATAGAACAAAACCATGGTAAATTAATCAAATTCTACCACCTCCTAGATTTCGATTATCTCCCCTATACCGGAAGAAATCCCTAATTACCTCCCCCTATCTAGAACTTTTCTTTTTCAAACTGGAGCGAACACGTTACAATGAAGTAGAGAAATTTGAAAAGACAACACGAAACCGGTTATTTCTCAAAATACAATGTTTATATACCAAAAAGATTTTCTAACATTTTTCTAACATTTTTCTGACATAAGTTAAATATATACTTTAACCATGTAACACAAGCCTTCTGTAGTTTTTTCACTCTTATTATATGTTATATATATATATATATATATATATATATATATATATATATATATATAAGTCAACACACATACCTATAAATGTGTTTATACATATATGTGTGCATGTGCGCGTGTGCATATACATACATCTCACCATATGCCGTCACATCCATTCTCCTCCAATAAAGGAAAGATCCCATTGTTAAAACGAATGCCGTAATCACACAACCATCTTTTCATGAAGTTATTAAATAAAATTATGTATTACAATGTCTGCGACTTATGCATCAGAATATTCTCTGACATCTTTTAATATTAGATAGTTTTTTAAATATTTTTTCTTCTATAAAATCTATTTCCTCTCTTTATGTATTACAAAAAAAAACGAGTATAGTCATGTTAATATTTTGTCACAAATATTGAGATTTCATGTCTAGCTACCGATTTAAAAATAGATTTTAAAAGATCTATTCATTTAAAAATGTAATAGTTCCCACAAATACATATGTAACAGCAGAAGTCATATGACTACATAATGTTGTGATTTGTTTTCTTTTTGTATTCAGTAAAGAAAGATATTGCTATTAAAATTGAAGAAAATTTAGTTATTGACAGAATTTTCGTCTTAAATATCTGTACTAAATAAAACTAACTGTTTAATAGAAATGTATATCAAATACTATTTACAAACATACACATTCAGTAACACTATCCATGCAAATACTATGAAAAGAACGATGTTAGGAACAAATCTACTCAGCAAAATATTTTCTAAGCTTGAAAATTATTAATACATTCAAATTGATAACAATTGTCAGGACAAATATCTGTTGCTATACTTGGTGGCCACAATATACAACACTTTTACTAAACTGATAGCTTTGAAACTGTAGCTGTTTAATCTAGGTTTTGTAATCAAGTTGATGCAGCATAAGAAAAGTTCAAGTTGTTACGATCCACTTCTGTTACAGATATTTTATATCCCATTCTAATTTGTTGAATTTATCTAATTTCGTTGATGCTTGGAAGAAAATAATTCTCTAGAAGTCTTAAATTCTCTTTTCTTTCTGCTACAATTTTCTGTGTCTCACTCTGTTCCTGCATGCCTGCCTTTCTCTTTCTTTCTCACACAATCTCACTCTTTCTCTCTCTCTCTCTCTCTCTTTCCATACGCTCACATGTATGTGTGTCTTTGTGTGTCTGTATTGACCACGTTTCAATTGTCTCTCTCCTAGTTCGTCCAACCCTTTCATACCGTCCACCCACATTAACCTTCCAAAGTACTAAATTGCTTGCCTTTTGCACACTTTAATCTTACTCACCTACCTCACACTTATTCCTCAAACCACACTTCTCTTTCTTCAAACGCATCTACAACTAGTGTAAATTAGTGGGGCTAAGCACCTTCCTCACTTTACAACACCCACCGTGGTTCCTTCTCCTTGCTCTCGCCGTCGCTTCTGGACCTGTCCCC
>NC_142934.1:95108578-95128578 GCF_046866305.1 Octopus bimaculoides | reverse complement strand
ATCTGCCGCTCCGTTCTAAGTTCAAATTCTGCCGAGGTCGACTTTGTCTTTCATCCTTTCGGGGTCGATAAATTTAGTACCAGTTATGTACTAGAGTCGATCTAATTGACTAGCCCTGTCCCGCAAAATTTCAGGCCTTGTACCTTTAGTAGAAAAAAATTATAAGCACACGAATATTTAACCGATTAATTATAGAAATTTCTTTACAAAACTTATGAGGTAATGTTAGGAAACTAGCATATTAAACAACCAGAAGTTTGAGTTCATTTACTTTGGCAAATTGAACAAAACAGAATGTAGTTAACAGAGCGGTCTTTGCTATCCTTTGTAATTCTATGCTTTATAATTCCACAACAAAATATCAATGACAGTGCTTTCTGTGTTCGATAACAGAATATTTCAAAGAAGCAGAGACGTAGAAGGAGAAAGAGTAAATTTCAAATCAGCACGATAGGGTTACGAGACCTGACCCTCAACAAGCACATTCTAATTCGTTCATTGACATCTTTTTAACAGAACATAATATGTTAGTAGATTATAAACAGTCAGTAAGGTTAGTCTGGTTTGTATGCACCCGATTCCAAAAAAGTCAGGGCATTTGTCCCTTAAATCTCTCTAGCGAATAATCCTATATGATACTAGGAAACCGTGACACCGCAAACAAACAGCAATTAAGAAGTAGATTCAATAACTGTTCCAAGTTTATAAAATATGCAAACACATTGATTCAAATTTCGACAAATCTGTTGGAATTTAACTGGGCCGTAAAAACCCTATGCTGTTTAAATATGCCACAAATATAGTTTCAATGAATTAGAACTCAAAACATGAGCAACTCAGGAAGAGGTTCCGCTATATCAAGTAATCAGTTATCTACAATTGGCCAAGATTACACGTTATATGATAACTTCAATATAAACTGTTAGAGTCATTCTACGAATCTAATAATTCAGAGAGTGTTAATGTGACAGTTTATAAAAATTAGCGCTAATTAGAATAAATTACTGGTTCAAGAATAGGTTCGTTGACCATTGACCGTTATCGAAATTATTAGGAATTTAATTCAATTTACCGAAGAATTATGATTTCCCTTGATTATGAAGAATTATTTTCATCGGAGATTGAAAACAAGGGAACGCTGGAAATTGACCAATTAATCATATATAAGCAATCGAAAACAAATTTGTCAATGATTTATTTTCCTATTGATTTCTTCTTCGTGTCAAGTTCACACATCTAGGGGGAAATATTGCAGTTTATTAAATCGACAGCAACAAATGTTTGTTACTTATTGCCTTGACCAATTTCGTTCGAGCTAAAATCGATCTCCACTCTTGTATGGGATTTAAAACCGAGGGATTAAATTAAATGCATTAAAGGATTTAGTGTAATTCTTTGCCAAATCTGCAAATACGTTGTTGTTTTATAATATAATTTTAACTTACATCTCTGAATTGGCGAATGGATAGTAATCGTTTCAATATTCAAAATATTCGAGGGTTGCCCAGTATAATTGTTCCAAAAATGAAAAACATATTTGTACTGAAGAGATATTGAACTTCAAGAATAATTCAGATATGTGTTGAAAAGTGTTTCATTTCGAAATAACAGACTATAAAATTGTCACGTCTCTCCACAAAGTGTTATATTTATATATTTATAAACATTGCACTGAATCACATCTGTAGAACAACATGTGGTGTCCTGAGTTGAAAGAGAGGCAGGTCTAAATTGAACTTACATCAGTTTGGTGTTAAAAATACCAATTAGAATATTGTGCCTACCCCTCCCCGGTCAACAAATATGTTGCATTAGTCTTAACTATGAAATAGATATCATTAGTTCTACATCTAACAATGAAGATGATGTGATGTCATGCATCATAGAGCCACGGCAAAGTAAACAACGAACCAAAAGCAAAGATATTATTTCATTTACAAGTTAAAGGCTATTTTAGAACTTTTAAGTGTAGAATGATTTTATAAAACTTATGGAAGCTATAATGTTCAATTTTTTGTCAGTTAATAAGAGTGCAGTAGTAACTGGAAAAAAAAATAGAATATTCTCAACAGCAGCTATTTGGAAAGACATCATCAGACAGAAATGGAAGAAACCAGGACAAAATTAACTGACTACATTTCCTTATATTTGTCTACGTTCAAGTACGCAGTAACATCTAATTTAGAACAATTTTATGAGATGTTGAGATTGGAAAGATAACAGTAACATGAACAATTTATTTTCCAGAAACTTCTATTGAGCTTAGTTCAAGCATTGCTGAGAAGTAACCAAAAAGAAAAGAAATAACATTGTAATGGATTGCATACAATAAAGGCTACTAAAATCAATCGGAAACAAGCAGTGTAAATTTTTAAGATATAACTTATTATATATGACAGAGCGCAACTGCATAAAGGTAACTACGAGACAAAATTGTTTGTAAAACGTCCAAGAGGTTCAATCATGTTTCAGGTTATATTTTACAAACCAAGCTTCAATAATATGGCGAAGTGTCCCCGTCGAGTAATTACACACACACACACACACACACGCGCGCACACACACACACACACACACACACACACACACACACACACATACACACATACACACACACACACACACACACACACACACACACACACACACACACACACACACACGCACTTAAAAATCGTTTTGCCAAACGTCTTGATACACTCACAATATTACTGTCAGATTTACTTATTATACATCTAAGTATGTATTTATGTGTGTATACATCTATATTTGTGAGTCTCGCCGTCTGTCTATCTATATATATCTATGCATATTGCTTGCTCTCTCTCTTTCTCTCTCTCCTTCTTTTCCCCTATACATATATATATATATACACACACACACAAATGTATACACATAAACATACATTCATATGCATATACATATATGTGTATATATATATATATGTGTATATGTATATATACATACACGCACACACTCACATATACACACACACATATATATGGTAGCTAAGGCTATGCAAGTGCTGCGGAAGTACAATAGTTAGACTCCCGGTTCAATAACAGTGTGAGTAAGGAGTCTAATGCAGGTCTTATGTAACCATGTACATGTTAAATACATAAACTGAGACAACAAAGTCAAAGCAGTGTGAAATTTCTAGGACGTTTACGAAGAGAAAGTTACTCTTACAGCTGTTTCGGTATATGGAGATCCGATTATCAGAGATGATATGAGAAAATTAACTAGAGGGAAGTAATAGAGTTCAATAAAAGAAGTTATTATGGAAAGGGAAACTATTATTTAAGTCAATCATGTGATTATTTTTGGAAAATGTATAGAGATGTTATTGAAAATCATTGAATTATTTCATTGTATCGGACGTTTTCTAGTGTTGCGACACGAAGTTCCTTCCCAGATGTTAGTTCTATGTATAAAAGTACATTGGAATGAGCGCACTCACACACACACAATTTCACACATGCATTCGTATTACAAATCTCTCTATGTATAACATTGTAAATGTGCATCTTTAATAAGAATCATTAAAAGCAATTACAGCCACATCAGACATCTTGTTAGGAAATACATTCATATAAAATTTTATCAAATTCGCAATATATAAATAACGTTAATCTAATATATATATTTCATTGAAATTAATTGAATATGGATATAAAATAAATGATATCCACCCACAAAGAAACATTCACTAACATGCCCACGTATATGAACTTGAATGTTTTAATGTATATACATTATACATATATGTGTGTATGTGTGTGTATATGCGTATGTAGATACACTCATATATGCATATGTGTATGTTGTCTATAAAATTTATATCGTTATTTTTATTTCATGAGTGGCTTTTGTAAGCTCATTGTTATAATCATAATGAATACAAGCAAAGTATTGAATTGTGTATAATCAATATTAGTAGTCGTTATAAGGCGGCTGGCTGGCAGAATTGTTAGTACGCCGGGCGAAATGATTGGCGGTATTTCGTCTGCCACAAATTCCGCCGACGTCAACTTTGTCTTTCATCCTTTCGAGGTCGATAAATTAAGTACCAGTCGCGTACTAGGGTCGCTCTAATCGTCTGCCCACCTCCCCAAAAATCATAGCTGTGAAAGTTGCACATTAGACTGAGATACAAATATTCAACATCAAGAAAGTTAAAGGAACACTTCCATAATACATTTCGCATTTAATGTTGAGCGCCATTTTCCCAGTTGTACACCGGAACTGAACATTGGTGCTACCCTATTCTAGCAAATGACTGACCAACAATTATACTTCGCATATTATCACACACTTAACAATTATTAATTTAGATTACCAATTTTTAGTTCCGGTGTACAACTGGGAAAATGGCTCTCAACATCAAATGTGAAATGTATGGAAGTGTTCCTTTAACTTTCTTGATGTTGAATATTTGTATTGTAGTCTAATGTGCAACTTTCACTGCTATGATTTTTATTTGAAGTCCTCATCAGTGTGAAGAAGGGATAAAATTACCCTCAGCTTTCAGACAGGATTTCTATCTTAGATGGAGTTTATTCCACCAAAGGCACCTTTTTATGAAACGGGGGGGGGGGGGGGCTTAAGTGCTTCACTCAAACTCATGGATGGTAACTCAGTTTCGATATTTTTAATGTATTGACGTCCATTCGTGAAGCTATATGTTATTCTGACTCGTCTTTGTAGAGAAAAAATTGAAAATATAAACCACAACTTAATGTTAATTTAACAAATCTGGAAAAATTTAAAACTGTAAAAGCAAATTTCAAAAACCATGATGTAATATTGTTAAGCATCCATGCAAAACGAAGGAGATTTGGTATTTCTTACGTTAAAGGCGGCGAAATGGCAGAAACGTAAGCACGTCGAGCGAAATGCTTAGCGGTATTTCGTCTGGCTTTACGTTATGAGTTCAAATTCCGCCGAGGTCGACTTTGCTTTTCATCCTCATAAATTAAGTACCAGCTACGTACTGGGGTCGATCTAATCGACTGGTCGCCTCCCCAAAAAACTTTCGGGCCTTGTGCCTAGCGTAGAAAAGAATATTTCTTACGAGAGCATGCACGGTTGATTTCATTTCCAGAAGAATAATTTTTAAAGAATATATCAGTAAATTGTTTGGGAAATTAATTTTGAAATCTGAGAGTGTCGCTTCAGGGCATTATATAGACACTTTCTATATTTGATGTAAGTGCGGAAAATATACATATAACCTCTTGTTAACAAAGATCTCAAACTTCGTTTACCGCTATTAAAGAGTTAAGAATCTAACTTGTAATTCAGTCCAAATATCAACTTATCTCCCGCTTACTTTTCATACTCTGCGAAGCCCTTCCCGTCAAGCATTTATCGTTATACAAGTATACTACTTCACAGAATATACACTCTCTGATAATCCGTTGGAGCTAAGGTTTTATTCTCTGCTGCCATTGACGTTCAGGTCCTCAAACATAACCTCATAATAACCTGTCTTTATTGTCTTCGTATAAATATTAATATCATGGCTGAAGCAAGTGTTGCTATTCTGAAATTTCTGTCCATCTGATAAACTTTAGATTTGCAAATTACGTTAATATTTTCCTCCCAATATTCAATATATAGCACAATTATGTTACAACATGATATAAAACTGTGTGGAATGGTATATTATAAACAAATTTATTAAAAATATTGTAGGTATCATAGGAGTCTCTTGTGTATACCAAATAAACAAAAGCTTGACATTATTCTAGTTTTTTACAATATCTAGATATTGAAAGTTTAGCATCTCTTTAATGGTGAAATTAATACCTGATTGTGCCTTCTTTCTTTCTCGTCTGGCGCTTTTCCCAGAAACTCTGCTCTTCTGATGTTTTGATTTTCTTACAATTTATACCGAAAGGCAAAGAGCAAAAAATAGAAAGAAAAGAGAAATGAAACATAAAAGTCGGAAAAAAAGAGAAGAACAGGACAAAAAGAGGATCGATTGACAAGTATATGTCAAAAGAAAAGCAACACGAATGATGAAACATAGTATCAATGGATAAAATAATTAAAATGAGAATGTGAAACGAGGAGCAGAATGCATAGACGGTTACAAAGAGGTAGAAGAGAAAGAGAGAGATACAGAGTCAGAGTGAGTGAGAGAGAAAGACTGGGTGAGTGTCTGAGAGAAGGATGTAACTAAAATGAACAAATACTACTAATATATATATATACGAAAGTATAGAGCAGTTCATATCGCTGCTCATAAGGGAGAAACGAAGATGTTGAATATAACAATGAGAAATACAGAAAATAGAAAGATGAGAAACCAGTGAAATTGTTATCATATATTCCCAATACTAGAAAAAGTAGAGGAAGAATGAACCATTCATTAATTTTAATCGTTGTGCGTGTCGTCACATTTTGAAATTTGAGGGTTAATATACGTTTATGGATGTCGTTAGTACATTTCTAATGATGCTGGTATTCAGAGACGTAATGATGAGGGAGATTGAGAAGCTGGTAATTATCTGGTAATGTCTTGTCTTAAAATATCTTCCCTTTTTCAGATGGAAAAATGATTGGTCCGTTACTTTCGACGGCGAACATTCCATCAATTTGGTTAAATCACTTACGTGATTCTTTGCCTTCAACTTTTAAATTTAATTTAAGGTATATATAATGAATGAAACCAAGAAACTTCACCAGACATGAGCTGCTTGCAACGGCTCGTAGAATCGGTGCATGAGGGGAACCTTTCTGTGTTTACTGCAGGATTATTTTAATATGAGCGTTAGTTCACGGAATTTCTCTGATCTGACATGTACAAGATTTATATATATATACATATATATACATATATATATATATATATATATATATATATATATATATATATATATATATATATATATATATATATATATATATATGCATGTATATGAAACCAAGTTGTACGTACGCCACTATATCTATATAAAAAAATGATTACAAAAATGGGAAAAGAACGCAAAACATCCAGGCAGTTAGATGATGCAAAAAAGGGACAAGAAAAACAAGGACAGGTCATTCGGAGTTGTCTTTCGTCCAGCCGAAACTGCAAAGATAATCTGGAACTCGACTGACGAGAAAAGAGTCCGAATGACCCGCCCCTGTTTGTTCTTGTCCCTTTTTTGTATCATCTGTCTGGATGTTTTGCGTTATTGTCCCATTTATCGTATTCTATACACACACACACACACACACGCACACACACACACACACACACATACACACACATACACACACACACACACACACACACACACACACAAACATATATAGATATATATTCAGAGAGTGAGAGAGAGATACATACATATGCATATATGAATATATGAGAAATGCTGATATGTAATTCAAAGTAAATCCATGTGGCTGTGTGCGTATGTGCAACTGTGTATGCACATATATATGTGCGCAGGTACACAAAAGCACACGTTTCCAAGCATATGTGCACACATGCACACTTGCACATGAATATGTGTATGTGCATGTATGTATATAAGTGTGTGTATGTATGTATGTATGTATGTATGTGTGTATTTATGTATGTTTGTACGTATACAAGCAGAGCAGTGTGATGCTGGAAAAACCAAGGTTACCATTCAATTATATTTACTCTTATTCCTTAATGAATACAAGTATATTGCATTCCATCTACATCGATGATTATTACTTTTTGGTATGTCGTCTGATATCAAGTAACAGTATAATATATATATATATATATGTTTGTTTATACACACACACACACGCACACACACACACACAACACACACACACACACACACACACACACACACATATATATATATATATATATATACATGCACATATATGTGAATGTACGTGTGTGTGTGTGTGTGTGTGTGTGTTTACATCATGTTTGCAATAGAAATGTTTCATTGGTAAATTAACTTTACGGTTGAATAGAGAAGTACATTTACTGTTTATATTAGATCAAACATCACATCTCATTTCCTGCCCGGAAGCAATCCTCAGGCGAGGAAGGGTAGTGATGAGGCCACTAGTATATTCATATACTATAGTAGGACTTCAGCGAATTGTTGCTGGTTTACCCTTCTGTGAGTTAGTAAATATCTGGTGACTCATCAGTCATTATATGGCCATTAATTCATGTGCGGGGTTTCTTATAATAGAAATAAAAAAAAGTATATATCTTTCATAATATTTGGATAAAACATGAGATTTTTTTGTGAAGAATGACCCCTGTTTTATTTGATATTCTGAATTTTACGTCACAAAAGAGATTTCAGGTAGTTATCTTTAAATATATATACTTTTGTGGGATAAAATAGATCAGGAACTGTTAAAATTGGTGCGTTTCTTCTTCAGTTGCCATCCATAGTTACCCAGACATCGCGACGTCTTTGTATTTGCGATTATGTGGATTTAGGAGTCAAATAACGCTTGTTTGGTGAAAGCTACCACACATTCCTGCTACACACACACACACACACACACACACACACACACACACACACACACACACACACACACACACACACACACACACACAGTACTTGAAGAGTATTTCATTGGAATGAAACTACTCTTCAAGTACTGTTCTCTTTTTTCAGCACATCACACTCTTTACCCCTTCATACTAAAAATATCCGCCTATGGATATAATAATAGATAACTTTATTTTTTCTGTCTCCGATGAAGGGAAGTACTGGATCTTCCCAGAAACAGCTGTAAGACTCTATCCATAAAATTCTTCAACCTTACCTTTGCTCTCTTTATCCTTTTGTTTCTATATATTTACATATACACACGCTAATGCACGATTTCTAATACCCAATCCTGTTCATACTACGATTGGGGCAAACTAATCGGTATACAGCACTTACTCGGTATCACCTGTATCCTCCGGGGTTTGGTTAAATCCAATACCCTCCTCAACCTTATATATATATATATATATATATATATATATATATATATATATATATATATATATATATATATATATATATATAACGTGAGTTTTGTCCGAATTTTGAATAAAGAAAACAAGTGATCAAATGTTATATTTAATTAGAATTTAATCATCAATGTACTCTCCCTGATTATCTATGACTTCTTTCCATCTATTTACAAGCTTTTCAATCCTATCAACGTAAAACTCTTTTGGTTTCAAAGCGAAGAACTCTGAGATGTCAGTTTCTACCTCCTCCTGGCTTGCGAAAGTTATGTCCCCCAAATGATTCTGTAAACTACGAAACAAATGGTAGTCTGAAGGAACAAGGTCAGAAGAATAAGGTGGATGAGGAATTTTTTCCCAACCAAGCTCTTCGATCTTCTGTGATGTAATCTTTGCAATGTGGGGTCGCGCATTTTCCTAATGAAACACCACTCCTTTTCGATTCACTAAAGCGGATATTTTTTCTTCAAAGCTTGATTCAAACGTGCTAATTGCTGACAGTAGCCTTTAGCATTGATTGTTGCATTGGGTGGTAACAATTCAAAGTGAATTACTCCTTTGCAATCCCACCAGATAGAGAGAAGAAACTTCTTTTTATGAAGATCCCTTCTCGGTTGTGGTTGAGCATTTTCCCTTTTACCAAGCTATTGTTTACGACGTTTAACATTTCTATAGAAGATCCATTTTTCTTCACCAGTCTATCCAAAAAGAGTGAAATGAGCTCGCGAAAATGGAGAGAAGAGCAGATGTCAACTCGGGATTTGCGGTTGCTTTCGGACAATCCACGAGGCACCCATTTTCCAAGTTTAGGAACCTTTCCAAGTTGTTGAAGATGGCGATGAACAGGTGTATGGTTTGAACTAAGCATTATTGCCAATTTTTCAACTGATAATGCAGGATTTTCTTCAAATATTCCAAAGAGGAATATCAATCCGTCGAAGAACCACTCTCCGCAAAGAACAAATTCGCCATCCATAATACAGACAGTTACAGGTCAGTGAACACCTAGAAAGGTGTGCTGGGAATCTTAATCCTAATTTCCTAATTTTCCTCTTCTATCAATGTTCATAGAACAACTCAGTACAAAAAAGAATGAATAAAGAAGCAACTTTCATCAATAAATATCTTCTACGACTCAATATGAACACATAACATAATGCAGAACACTACTAACCTTTCAATTAATACCACTAATCCCCATACATCCAATACACCATTCACATTACAGATCTATATCTACCCTAATTGCACCAATTCCAGAACTACTAACTCCCTTACACATAATCTTTTTACTCGGGGTCTAGTAGACCTAACACTGTTCAGTAATCGGTGTGCATCCAAAGTAATGACTAAGTACTTTACGAAGCGGGTATGCTTTTGAATCTTCTTAACAATTCATAATAATGACTTTTGTTACTTTTATTCCTACCTCAGTTCATCTAATTGTAAATATCTATCGTTACTTTTCATAAAAAAGCATTTACTATTTCTGATTTCCAATGTGCATTTTCGCTTATTTTTCTTCTTACTTTCCCCTTACATTTCCACGTGTAGTTTCTATTTTCTTTTTGCAACATACTTCTATTATATATAAGTGAATATATGTATATATATATATATATATATATATATATATATATATATATATATATATAAGCACTTACCCATTACAAGAATACAAAACCCCAATTGCTGCAATCGCTCAGAAAGATGCAGAACCCCTGGTGTGATGGTTTTGCTAGTGATATTGAAGATGGCGCTGATGCAAATAATATTCTAACATCTTACGAAACAAGCTTATGGACCAAAGAGTCTGCATCAGCTCCTTTTCTTTCCAAGGATCTCGAAACCTGATGTTCATCGTTTACTTCTGTTGTCGTTGAATTACTATCTGCTAAATGTGTAGCTTATATTAGAGACAAAATAATGTCTTGGCGTGACTTGTTTAAACAATATCTTTTTAACATGTTCGAAATTTACAAAGCAACTGCGTAAGTTACGTCCTCGTCACAATCTGATGTTCTTCGTACTTTGCTGTGCTCCGTATCATTACAGACACAAAAAGTTAGATAATAATTGTGCTCGAAAGTTGCATGACAGCAGGGTATTGCGCGAAGCAGCGGAGGCATGAAATTTTGATGTTTATATTTTTAATGAATTATGTGTCAAAAATTAACCAGCTGAGTAAAATATTTCCTGGAATTAGATAATTATAAAGATTTTTTTAAACAAAATTAAACACTAATTAAGAACGCAGGAGTTTAAGACATTGCTTTCATCCTTGGCACTTAGATTAAAATCTTAATGTTAGCTGGAAACTGATAAGTGAATTCCAGTCTTCAGGCTGATTTCTTGGCATCTGTTTTAATCTTTTACCTTATTTCTAATTGTTTTACTCACACACACACGCACACACACACACACACACACACACGCACACACAAACACAAACACTCATACGCACACAAACTCACAGACGCAACCATAGATTTACTCCATACATATACACACACACCCAAATATATGTGCGTATATAACTAACCATAGAATCTCACCATACAGATGGTCACGCAAACATATATGTAGGGATGTATGTGTATCTGTACATGTGCATAAACTTGAGTAATAAGATGTCAAACGACGTAATATGCCGGGTACATACAATGATTGGTCAGGTTCAATTTGTGCTTTAAGTTGGCGCATGTGATGCTTACCTAAATGAAAATGAGCTGTTGACGACATAACAGTCAAGGTGGTACAAATATAATGGAGAAAAACTATAAGCAGACATTTAACTTTTACATATTAAATACGTAATTATACCGATGATGAGAATTGTATTTGAAGTGAGGCAATTGGCTGTACAACTCAAAATGAAATATTAAAATATTTGTGAAATCCGTACTTTTCGTAATTCAAAATGTGAACGTGAGTATATATGCAATGCGTGTACTTTGTAAGTACATAATATATACATTTTTAACTTTCTACAGTTCTACAATTGGCACATAATATAATGCAGGTTAGTTTCACTGTTCTCTGTGGGGCTCTCCCGATTTTGAAACTGTAGAGTCTAAGATGGTGCGCCCAAATTTCAGAAGGAAATAAGTGTAACTTGCAATATACTTGACTTCTTTTAGAGTAGCAGATGCATAGGCTGACTGTGTGGTGGTTGTGATTCTGTATATATATTATATGTAGGTGTTTTCATATATATATATATAATATAATAATATAATATAGGATAAATTCTTTATAAGAATTTATCAAGTAGTCAGCGTGAAAAAAACCTCATAATGAAAAAAAAAAATGAAAAAAATTTCATAATGAAAAAAATTCATCATTTTTTCATAAATATATATAAATCATTTATATAAAGGGCATTAACTGTGTAGTAATGCCTCACGCTTCGAGGTACTAAATAAGTCAAAAACTACCAAAAAATAAGCAACATATTTACTGAAAGCGAGGGAATGCCGCTTTCAAAATTTATCTCTTAAAAACATTTAACTTAACGGTAAACCACTGGTTTCTCAATCAAATACAGAAAAACTGTGAAGTAACCTGCATTCTTTTGTTCATCAGTACACGTATGGTCGAAATACATAAAAATAAATAAGAATCAACATACCACGATGTAGCCACCACAGCACGATAACTTCTGTTCATAATTATATATCCATGAAAGAGATTTGAATTTATCCGGTTGCATCTCAGTAACATGTGCTTATACAAAATAATATTCAGTACTGAATATATTCTAATTATTTATAATATATAGGATAAATTCTTTATAAGAATTTATCAAGTAGTCAGCGTGAAAAATACTCATAACGACTTTTAGACTTATTTAGTCCCTCGAAGCGTGAGGCATTACTACACAGTTAATGCCCTTTATATATATATATATATATATATATATATATATATATATATATATATATATATAAATAATAATAATATTAGGGACAAAATCCAAAATTACAGGTAAAATCTCAATTAAAATCAATTTATAAAAAATTAAAGTTAAATTGAGCTTTATAGATTATAATATATAAAAATATATAGTTTTAGGGAAAAGAACCAAGTTTCAAGAACTCATCGATGAAAATCCACTATCACATATAGAAAAAATAAGAATTATAATAAAAATATATATACAGGCAACATTGTTTTATGTTTACTCTAACTTGTAAAAGTTTGTATTTTTATTAATTGATATTTTTATATTTCAGGTTCTATACATGACTGTGTAATCATGCCATTTATTAAAAAGAATGCCTTGGAACTGTTTGAATTGCAAATAGGCTAAAGGTCGACATAGCGTAAAATCGCAGAAAACTTTGGGATCCTGTGTTCTACTATTAATAGAGTGATTGTGCGATTCACCAGAGAGGGGAAGGAGTTCACATCACTTCGCGCAGATCAACCAGGATCCTTCTGTTTGCTAAGAGAAGTGTGAAGGATAATCCTCGTTGCAAATCATATGACACAGCAGAACAAGTTGATGTCAGTCCCAGAACAGTTATCAGGTATCGCCACAAACTTGGATTCTATGGAAGAGCAGCAAGAACGAAGCCACTTCTTCGACCAGCAAACATCAAGCGGAGAAAGGATGGGACCAATGAGATGGTGGAGAGGCCACTAGCAATTTGGGACACTGTAATATTCTCTGATGAGTCCAGATTTGCTGTATTTCCAGACAGTGGTTGAATGTGGTTCTTTATGCTCTCTGATCAAGAATTTGACGTGAAAAGAATTCAGTCAACAGTTAAACACGGTAGGAAGTCTATGGTGGTTTGGGATGCAATTTGGAGCAATGGTTAATTAAAACTGGTGGAGTGTGAGGGAAACACGAACTCAGATAAATATGTGTCCATATTGCAGAAAGGACTCCTTCCAATATTCTCCAGTGGTGAAAGGATTAAAGAAGACTATTTATGGAAGATGGGCCTCTTTATCATACGGCTAAAATGACCCAAGCTTTGTTGAATGAAAATGGCATTAGAAAGTTTCCATGGCCAAGCCAGTCAACATATATGAACCCTATTGAACACTTGTGGGATATATTGGAAATAGAAAGCATCTATAAAACCAGATCTTTTGAGATTGTTGCATGAAACCTGGCAACAAATTCCGCAAGTGAATATTCGTCCTCTGGTCAGTAACATGCTTAAAAGGGTACTTGCATTGAAAAATGCAAGGTCATGTCTACTAAATATTAAATATTCACATTATGACAATTACTAAATAATTTCAATAAATAATTTCAGATTTAAATAAACTTTAAGGATTATAAGTTTGTCTACTTACGTGTGTGTATGTGTACATTTATATATATTTATATATATATATATGTATATATATATATATATATATATATATATATATATATATATATATATATATATATATATATATATATATATATATATATATATATATATATACATATATATGCACATATATATATATACATTTATATGCACACAGCCATATACGTATATGTATATATTAATCCATATATATATATATATATATATATATATATATATATATATATATATGTGTGTGTGTGTGTGTGTATATATATATATATGCGTGCATTTGTGTATGTGTGTGCATATGTTGGTGCTTGGGAAGGGGTGCGCACGTGTTTGTATACGAATTAGGCTTTAATATTCTAATTAAAATCTTTATTAATGTTACTTCAGTTAATTTTTTTGCTGTTCTGTGTGAATTTAGCTGGGAAAGATGAAAGGAAATTTGTAGAAGACAGAGCATAATATTTATCTATTCATTGCCCAATTAATGTGGATTCATATTAATTATGCCGTAGATAAACGTTGCATCTACATGCATACATGCATGCACTCATGCACACTCGCGCGCACACACGTATGAAACATGACTAATATGAAAATTGTAAGATATAGACTGTGTGGAGAATGAGATACCAGCTTATTGCCGTTTACAGTAAACGTAGATTTGGTGGAGAGAGGGGTACTTCTCTAAATAGAAAAATTCACCCTCATTGTTTAGCTAGCAACGCTGTACATAACAGTTGTTTATTAAATACATTAATGGAAATATACAATTGCCAACAATGCATTAGTCGGTGATGCTGGAGGTAACCAAATACCATAAAAGATACAATAGAAAATGTGAGAGTAATACTGAAATATAAAATCCAGTGAGTAGCGTTTCTTTATATTTTTATATTTTTATAATTATTCTTAAGTAAAAATATGAAAAGAGGTTTCTGGTTTTGTAAACCTTGTTAAAATAAGTGGTGTTCAAAAGTATATAAGGCAAAACTATTCAACTTTAAATAGGATTCATGCTTAAATTCTTCTTTTAAGTATCGTGTCGGTTATTTTAGAAAAAAAAAAAACTACTGTTGTTAATCTCACTTAATAGATCTAAATGAAAGGCTGAAAAAATGAAAACGGTGTCAAAATTGATTCAGAAGAGAAAAAGTTAGCAATGAAACACTGTTGAAATTTTAGGGTTAGTGCTAATTAATTTTGTGACATTGAAAGCGTTGTAAATAAAGTTAAATAAAAGTATATGTTGCTAACCTCTGGCAGTGTGTGAATCACGAATCTGTATTCCAATTCCAAATGTTTTGATGTTTTTGTACGTATAAAATAAATCAATTTAAAATATTTTTCAATACGACTTCAGTTAATGATTTCTGTTTCGCATTTTTAATTTTTGTTTTATAATTGTTTTCTTTTAACTTCGTATACAATGTATATTTTCTATAAAGGAATGAGACAAAATTATAATTTTTTATCCAATTTATAAAACTTTGATCAACCTATGATATTTATGAAAATAATTCTCTTCAAAAGAAGCATTATAGAAATTGATAACAACTATTTTTATTTTTGTTAAAAAATATCGCACACAATATTCAAAATATCAAAGACACATTTCGATTAATAATTTTTGTTAATTGGTTATATTTTTAGATTGAACTCTAATGGTGAAAAGGACAAATGCCAAATGGATTGCAATTCAACAGAAAATTAGTATTTTCCTGATTTTGAATGCGTTCTCTGTATTTGAAAGTTAAAATCATTGTTATTAGAAACAAATAATGTATATCAATTTATTTTATATGCAATTCTATAATTCATAAGATGCATTTTTAATTATTTTGCCTTAAACAGAGATGAATTTGAGCACAGCTTATAATTAATCGTTTGTGTTTTGAAGCGAGGAAAAAAATATTTTGGTTTCTAGGTCTATAGATATTGGTATTGCTTTTCAGAAATTTGGAACTTTTGTTTTGAGAAATTTACGAAAACATTTAGGAACTGAGAAAATAGTAGAGACATTTTATGTAGGTTAATTGCTTTCATAGGGGCTAGATTAGGTTACACGGGGTTGTTTATATGTCAATATTTGATCGTTACTGTCCAATCCTGTGAATATTTGGTACTATAATTTTAAATTAATTTTCAAATATCAAAGTGATACTGATCCTACTTTGAGTTTCTGAAACGAATGGAAAAAGAGTCCACCATTTTGTGATAACTGTGAAAGAGTTTAGGTCCGATGATTCTGGTTTGAAGGCGACGCTACTACATAACTTAGAAAATATTTTTCAGATTGTAATTTTCATAGTAATATCAAAACCTTATATTAGTTGTGTAGCCAGAACGCAAGGAAGGTTATCTCGATCTAACATATAAATTCTTGCATTGTTTTGTAATGGAAGTAATGGCTATCAGTTATATGACACCGAGACAAATGTGAAATTGTCAAAAGACAGCTAAATTGCTTTAAGTTGATAAATTTTAAAAAACAAATAACTTTATAGCAATGTAGTGCCTCTCGAATGCACTGATATCATCCACCCAAAGATAACGAATACTTTTCATTTAGAACATATTTCGTTTTTATATATTATCAAAATAATCCTTTATTCTATCAATACCAATTATCCAAAAACTCCACTGAGAAAAACTATTCAAAATTCATAAAATTATATTAAAATTTGCTAAATTAATGATGGAGATGTAACCTGCCTTTCAAAGATTAATATTTTAGTTTGTTTCTTATCATACGTCAGCCGACATTTAGGAATTCTAAAATATGTGCTCTTTTAGAGGAGAAGAACGAAAAAATTGCAATTGAACTGGCCTGTGCATTAGTATCCTATTGCTTCAGAAATACGAGAAGAAACTTATAGTGGACATAGGGTCGTGAAAATTCCTCACAAGAGTTAAAAAATGCATGTTCATCTACATTAGAGACTTAGGATCCAGAGTTGTTAGCCATGAGACTCCAGTAATCTTACATTCTTGGACTGTTGGTATCCGAAGATTCTCCCTCTCTTAATAACTTTGATTCCTATAAAGTTTGGCCTATGAAACTCATTTCCTCCACAAAATGCTAATCAAATTTAAATACATTCTCAATATGATTTCCAGTGGTACCCTAGTTTGTCTTGGAAATTTTTTCCTAAGCTTTCCACTAAAGCCGCTAACAAGTTTATGTAATGCAAATAAAAACTATAATTTTAGCAGAATCTGCTTAAGTTTCTAATTTTTCATATCCAGTGAATCCTCTCTCATTTGCTGACATTCCATTATATTTGAGACAAATTTTTAAAATATATGAAACCCCAAAGAATTATTTTCACACAGTTTCAATTTTAATAAGAATTATATTTTAAAAATAGATAGAAAATAGTTTATTTACAAATGTTTCACAAACGAGAACATTATAGTAAATCAAAAGAACATGAAATGAACGGCGCCAGTATTAAAATATCACACAACTATGAGTGGATAAGTTTGAGGCGAAAATGGGTTTGAACACCGTCGCAGTCTGAAGTAAAAAACATAAATGGCCAGAGTACAACTCGGAACTTCATATAGACGAAGCGAAAGATGTTCTTGACGCAACCTTGATCAACGAAGCATTCGATTGCTAGTCTTGAGCATAACGGGAGTCACCCCATGGATCAATCCCTGCGTACACTTGAATCGCCATGACACACCATGCAATTGATGATCAGCTTAGTGATGCTTTAATTGCTAACAGAAACTCGTAATTTGCGCTTGGCCTCTCCTTTGTTTGGCCCTCCACAGTCCATGCCGCATCTAGGTTTTATGATTAGGTTAGAACTGGGAGACAAAGAAGCAGAATTATTTCGCTAAATAGCTTCGAAATAATTTCTAAAGATAACAAATTATCAAAATTAAATTGAACATTTATAAAAATGTTAATATGTTTAAATATCATCTTCATTTTTGTTGCATTTATATTCAAATATAAATTAGAATGTTCACAATCATTTAAATAACAATAAGAAGGGATTTTCATATGTGATATATTTTTACTTCCCAAATCCATTAATTTACCAAATTTTAATATATTTGATTAATATTTCCTAATATAATTCAAAGTTTTGCAATTGAGGTCAAGCAGTCTTATTTATTACTTGTTTTATTAAATATTTGTGTCGATTAATATTTACTATTTGGTACGAAATTTAACGTAAAATAATTCTTGGCCTCAGAATTAAAAAGTAAATCTATTCGGAAGAAGACATCGAAGACCATTTATTTCATGAATTTAAAGTGGTGTATTTAGCAGTCAGTCTATGCATATTGTTATTCTCCAAACAAATTTGGAATTTTATTAAATTTGAATAGAAATTACTTTTTACACATAAAATGGCGCCTAAATCTACTTTTAGAATCTAATTGAGACAGTAAGAAACTGACTTTCTAAAACTAAAATCCGTACACTACATGTAATATGTGACATTTGCATATCAACAAAATATTTGAGAATATGAAAGATTCTAACTTGTGCACCGCTTCCCTGAACAAACCACGCCCAGCACATACCTAGGTAATGCTAAAACCAAAGTTACAACTGCAATCAGTATTTGGAAGCAGTGCAAAGCTACCTTTTTCTCTATACTTTTTAATTAAGTTGGTGACACTACTTTATTCGTCAAAATTTCCTTATCGACAATCCTCAAATTGGGAAGCAATGCCTTAATTTTCTTTCTTCAAAAGTACCAACTATGATGGAAGTTTCAGTATTAAAATCATATAAATTATTTGAAAAATGCTAAGTATAATATTTTTTTTAAGTAACGGGTTTGTGACGGCTAAAGACGAAAAGAAGACTTGCAAATCTGACATTTAGTCTCATAAATTTAATTTACACAATTGAATGACGTATCTTACATTAGAGATATTTGCAGGTATAATTAATCTAAAAATAATAAATAGTACTGCAAATATACTGCTTTTGATCATCAAATATGGCTTGCTCTACGAATCTTGAGCAGATATTTTGTCGTTACATTTCCTTACCTAAACAATTTTCATTATATTATTTCAATATTAATCATGTGTCAAGTAACAGCAGATGCATTAAATAGATACTTCGTAACTGGCAATTCTACAGACAAAAAGAGAGAATTATGAAAACCTACGCGCCTCATTTCTGCGGGAACATTTCCAAAGTTGCATCATATCTCCAGTTTTTTTCCGTGGTATCCTGATCATGTTTAACCAAAACGTTAAATCAAGCTTCAAACAACTGGATATTGTAGAATAATGCAACACATTGGGCAATTTAATAACAATTTTAGCGGGTGTACTTGTACGACATTCAGTATATATTTAGCAATATAGGCTTCCATAATTATGATAGAGGGACGGATAGGAATACAATGATCAAGCTAGGTAAAAGAAAAGAAAATTTGCGAAAGAATCAACACACAAAACTGTAAAACATTTACACAGGTAAAAAGAATTCTAAAATGTATTATATAGAAACGACAAATTAATAATCGAAGTTGAGATGTATACAAATAATAAAGTCGTAAGCATGGATACCGTCAATAAGCTAACATTTTATATATTTTACGATCAGATATTATATTAACTGGCGTAGAGGCGTAGGGTTTTGGGCAGCGGACTCGCGGTTGTGGGATCGCGGTTTCGATTCCCAGACCGGGCATTGCGAATGTTTATTGAGCAAAAAA
>NC_142934.1:95091078-95103578 GCF_046866305.1 Octopus bimaculoides | reverse complement strand
CAGGTAGACAATAAGCGTCACAAAGCGTGATGTCATATTAACCCTGGGTAACTCGGTCAAGTTAACCATTAAGCCAGTCCCGAAGTCGAATTTTTACTGTTGAAAAGAACAATAATTTTTCTCTGCCAGTCTGATAGCTGTTTCCTTACACAACTTTCTTCCATGATGTGGGGTTCACTCAAAAAGAAATGATGTCAATGCTTGTTATGATTCTACAAAAGAAGCAACTTCTTATCTACTTCGTCCGCTTCATTTTTAGGATTTATGAACTATTGACGATATATGGTTACTGTAGCAAATTTGTTATGTTATATATGTCTATTACATTTTGTTATCTCTCATTATACTTGCTTTGATTGTTTTTATTCTGTTATAGAGTGAAACAGTGCTCTTTAGTTTATCTCAGATCATAAATCCCGAATATAATATCAAAATTCAAGAAGACTATATATATATATATATATATATATATATATATACATGAGATAACTGTTTCGCCAGATTGAGAAATGTATAGCTGAGCGTTGCTTGGTCCCTACTAACGCCGAATTTCTTTTGGTAGATACTAAGTTTAGTGCACTGCAGGAAAAAAATATCACTACAGAGTGACTGCTGGCATTGAATGTGGTAATAACTGGAGGTCAATACATTGGTGATTTTTTCTTTTTTTTTTTTTTGGTGGTGGCGATTATTCTAGCGTGAAACGCAGGACAGATAATGATAAGATAGTGACAATGATAATGATAATGGATTTAGAAAGATGCGCATAATGATAATGGATTTAGAAATATGTGTTTTTCTCTAGTGCAGGCAGATGGACGTATAGTTATGGGAAAATGTCCCTGAGAGAAGGAAATACCGATGTATGTGATAATAGGCGTAGAGTCAGACATAAAGATTTTGAATCGTTTGGATAATGTATTTGCTTTGAGATTTATCATTTTGAAATAAATTTTGTCATGGACAGTCTTCTGGCTATGAATGATACCAAATATCGCTGCATATCTTATCGATATCACGATTAACAAATTAATTTCCTTTCGGTAAAGAACTCAAGGACGTGAAGTTTTATTCTTCGGATGTAGGAAATAGCCCCTTGGACTGAAAGATTATTGATTGAAGTGAATAGTTGGGACGAAATCATTTTATAAATACTTACGAATCTGGATTTCTGTCGGGTTGGATAATTGTATACTTATGTTCAGCTGGAAATTGAGAAGGATATTCCGAAACTGCTTTGATTGTTTTTAAACCTGGGAGTTGTAAGCAAATGTTGCTGCATTGCTCTGTATTTAGCGACCTGTTACTTACGTATAGGTCCAAAATGTGAACATCTGGAAGTCTTAGAACTCGTCGATTTGAAAAAGTATCAGAGAACCGACTAGAATTTCGAAAAACCGGAAAGCTTGCTTATAGTTCCACTTCTGGAGGAATTTGATCATTTTTGGTGACTATCTTATTGGCATTGCCAATAGATTATTTAAATCCTTTTCTTTATACATGTGTGAAAAGAAAGATGTGAATTGGTGTAGGTGATAGATTTACAATCAGAAAATCTAAATTGCACATATAGATATGAAATTAATATATATAATAGCTTATACACATTATTAAGAAAGTATATTTTCACTTTATTTTCCTAGTTGATGTCTAAAAGAAAAAAAATATTGAAAGCAAAATTACTGTCCTTGTTGATTTTACATAATGGAATCCACACACGCGCACACATATACGCACATTCATCTGCTGTCTCTTACAAACACACATAGACGTGCACAAACACACACACACACACACACACACACACACACACACACACATTTCCACAAAAGCACACCGACAAGACATTCGTACTTGTTCATACGGTGATCTTATGCTTTAAGAACGTACATTTCCGGATTTCAAAAAGAGAGAAAATGAAACTAGAAATGTAAAAGTAAGTAAATGCTTATATGTTGACTATAAACATCAGTATTATAGATTTCTGTCGATATTTCTTCACAGCATGATGTAGTTATTTTACGAATGTAGCATCGTAGAAAATGAAACATTCGTTATAGGAAAGAAAACTACAGGAAAATTTAATTGCAAATTGGCAATTCAGCTGAAATTTCTCCTTTGAAAATATTCAAATAATAATTTTGATTGCATACATACATACATATATACATACATGCTCTCTCTCTCTCGCGCACATACACACACACAGGTGCCCACACACAACCACACACAGGTGCGCACACACACACACACACACACACACAGGTGCGCGCGCGCACACACATACATATTCGATTTCAGGACCAGGCTGTATGTTGCGTTCTTGTTCCAGACACCTTATTTCACATTGCACCAGTTCACTCAACTTGTAGTATTGAGTTGTAACATGGTTGCTGGTGCCAAGCTGTATCGGCCTTCGTTTCTCCCTTGGATAACATAGGGGGCGTGAAAAGGGAGGCTGATATGCATGGGCGACTGTTGGCCTTCCACAAATAACCTTGCCTGGACTTGTGCCTTAGAGGAGAACATTCTAGGTGCTCCTACAATTCACTTCCTCCCGGTTAATTCAACATGTGAAACCTTTAATCTGGACACGTGTTTTTTTTTTCTCTCTCTTTTCTTTATCTTTTTTGCAAGTGCTTTCTCTCATTCCGTTCTGTAAAAGAGGTCGGCAGGCTCGAAGCCTCCAAGATTTCTTCCATTTCTACCCAACATCAAACTAATAAACATTGTCTGTTGTTCCCTTGTTATCTGTCTTTTGTTCATTGTTTCTCGTTTTAGTATCATTTTGACCCACGCACATACACACACACATGCATGCATACATACATACATACATAATACACACACACATACATACATACGTACATACATACATACATACAGACAAACAGACAGACACACACACACACACACACACACACACACACACACACACACACAAACACACATATATATATATATATATTCTGTAATTGGTAATGTTTGTAAGCTTAAAGCTTATAAACACCATCATTATTATTATCTACAAAAATTGTCATTCGTCTCCGCTCCTGAATGTATCGCATATATATATATATATACGAGAAGTATTGGTATATACATATATGAGAGGTATTGGTCTCCACACTTTCTGTTTGTGATGACACACACTTCTACACACCACTTTCCTTGGATAATGGAACTGTAACTATAACATGTGTGTGTGTGTGTGTGTGTCTAACTATAACATCTTTATACATTTTTATTCTTATTTCTACATTCATTCTCCTATTTCCCTATATACTCCTTATTTGCTTCCTTTTCAAAAATAACTCCTCATATTGAACTCTGATATTTCCCTCCATTTAACAATCTCACATCGTCTCTGCTGAAAGGATATCCCTAATATCCCAGAAACAGCTGTAAGACTAACTTTCTCTTTGTCCTGAAAATTCCACACAGTCTTGGCTTTGTTGTCTCGTTTAATTTAACACACACACACACACACACACACACACACACACACACACACACACACACACACACACACACACACACATATATATATATATATATATATATATATATATATATATATATATATATATATATATATGTATAGGGAGAGAGGTAAAGAGAGAAACATAGGGAGAGAGGTCGGATATAACTCGAATTTGATACCCATAAACCATTTTGAATCGTATAACTTTCTGAAAATTAGAAACCTATTTAGACAATTTTCCGGAGACAAGTTTTTGGTGTAGTAGAATGCGAAATGGTCATTAAATTAATAAAAAAAAAACAAGACATATATTTAGTGCAAATATCGAAATGTGAAATTTGTTTTCCTTAATTTCTGTCCCAAGGCAAAAAGTATTATTACTTTGAGAATTAGTATACATTTAATCACTTTCTATAAACTCCAAGAAATTTGATAAACGTTTAATCATAATTATTGTATGCACGCCATATTTCCTGATATTAACCATGGTGGAAACAGCATATTTAACAATGATATGCATCATGTGAGGAGTATATAATATTTGTGAGAATGTGAAAGAGTCGATAACACTTGTCTGTCTTCTCATCTCTTATACTTAAAGCATAGTTTCTAAACGCCACATTCTTCTTTGGATCTAGCAAATCAAGCCAGGACTATATTTAATCACATGATATATGTGTATGTATGTATGTGTGTAGGCATACCTACATACAAAGACATATGAATGGATACATACACAGAAACATACGCATGAATCCGCTATTAATGGAGGCAGCAGTATTAGTTCACTATAGCAATTTGTACATCATGCTTAATGGAGACATGTTACTGAACACCTGCTGAACTGAGGCATTCATCTCTAGGAATCATGTTTTATAGATATAGAAGAAAATCAGCCGATATTGATATAATTTATGAAAGCCCGTGGACATTAGCATATGATAATGCTCAACAAATCAGAACTACGTATTTAGCAAAGCCGCCCCCGCTAATGGTCGATTTTCGTCTGATACTGATATATTTCTGTGCTTTTTAACGTTATGTATTTATAAAAAAAACCTTTCTTGAGTACTAAATTTATATATACACACTCACATACACACATATATACACACTCACTCACTCACTCACTGACTCACTCACCAATTTTCTCTCTCTCACACACACATACATACATACATACATAATACATACATACATACACACACACACACACACACACACACACACACACACACATATATATATATATATATTGTCCTACTGAATGTGGATTTATTATTATAAGGCCCAATACTACGGTATTAACCTTGAGGGATTCTCTTATACAGATGCAGGGTGTTAAGAGCACAGACATATATCGTTTACAGACGAGAACCGTTTGCTAAGGACGCTGGAAATGCCAAATTCCTCGTTTTCAACGCACTGCATTTCCTCACTCTCTAGTGTCCACTCACTGCACATCAACCAAATCTCACTGACCACGATATATAGTTGTACAAGCTATGGCGGCTTTGCTGCTGTTATATTCGTTAAACATAATTGTATGAATTAAGTATTTGTCTATAATATTTAATATAAATGATGTATATATATATATATATATATATATATATATATATATATATATATATATATATATATATATATATATATATATATATATATATATATATATATACATAAGTTTACCTTCTCTCTAATGTTTTAATAAATTTGTTGACTTCTTACTGCTTTAGAATCTATTATTCTTATCTAGCGTATATATAATATTGTGAGGACGCGTAATGCGATGTTTAAAACGTTCAGATTTAATACATGAAAAATATTTAAATGCATTAATAATTATCTTTTCATAGACGTGCTGGTGGTTAATATAACTCGTATAATTTGTATAGGTCAGAGTAATGTAAAAAGGGGTGGGGGGGTTAATTAGTTGATATAAAATAAGTTGAAATTAAGTATTATTAATATTTTGTTACGCACGAATTTCTTCAGATTTAATTTCTAAAGTTACTTGAGTGCATGACAACATTAGGAATTTAAGTTAATATTTATGTGGATGTATAATTAATTTGCACCCTCTGATAAAAATAATAACATATAAAATTATAAAAAAAATTATTTACAACTGGATTATTGTAGCTAGAACTTTATATAATTTTACATGTATATTTTTATAGTATTAAATTCACAGCTTGCAGGATATGGGTTAGATTTCCTGAATCAGTATAATGCAGATAAAATAACTCACATCATTCAATTATATTTCTGTGTTCGAATCTCATTAAAGTTGGTTCCACTTACCTTAATTCGGGAGTCGAAAAAAAAGTGGTATTCTTGTGGAATAGAGAAATGATGATCCAGTTCCCTGCAAAATAGGTTTTCAAAGATCTCCTCACCTAGAGAAATAAGTAGTATCTCACACCCAGCAGTCTTAGAGCGCTCCGGACAACAACAAGATTTTAAAATTTCTTACACATCTCATTTGTACACGTATACTTGAACGGCTGAGACTATATGAGCAGAAGACTATGCATAGATATGTTAGCAGAAAGTTCTGTGGTGATAGTAACATCGATCATCAAAGCAGTTTATCATGAACCAATAGCCGGAGTACTACCTCCCACTTTGAAGAGTATGCGTTTGCTATCCAGCAACAGGAAATATTAACCAAGTACCTGATGCATAAAAGGGATAGAGATGCGAGAAAAGCCGTAAAATGTAACAACCGATGCAGATTTTGTGGAGTTCTCACTGAAGATATCACCCACATCATAATCAACTATCCGAAAATTTCATCATGGTATTATCTACCGATGAGACATGACTTTGTAGCTTGGACGCTCTATACTGAAATCCGTCGGAACGATAATCCCGAGGACAAAGAATTAAGAACCCACAATATGGTAGAAGCCATAGCCACTCATAATAATAAAATATCATAATAATAAAATATCAGGTTTGTTGTGCTTACTGGTGGACTGTACCAGTAAGCACAACAAACCTGATATTTGAGAGAGGGAAGAGAAATTGTGCACAGTTGTGGAAATTATCTGCCCAGCTGATGTTAACATTAAGTTGAAGATCAGTGAAAAAGAGAACACCTATGGAGAACTATTGAGAAATCTACAGTTACTCTATCCAGATTACAAGTTCAGGATTATACCTATAATCATCGGGGCCCTGGGATATGTAACACACTGCCTAAATACCAATGTTGAGAAATTAGGTTTCCCAAAACCAGAAAGAAGAAAGCTAATTCGAAGATTATAGAGCCAATCCATCACTGGAACTGTAAAAATTTGTAAAACGTTTCAGAAGGTTATCATTTAAATATATATATATGTGAGCATGTCTAGATATGCAACTATATGTATGAGAATACATATACAAAACATACAAATCTGCACATACATACATACATACATACATACATACAAACAAACAAAAATACCATGTTGTTGATGTTGAAATTCCAGTGAAGGAGCGTGTGGTCAAGGTTAGAAAACGTTTCTTTCTCTATTGGCAAGAAATCTTGAAATAAAATTGAATAATGACATATATATATATATATATATATATATATATATATATATATATATATATATATATATATATATTCATGTTGCTAACCTTCCCATTCAATGTACAGATTACATAGCTATGACCTACCTATATTTCTATACGTGGTGATATTATTTAGGTAGCGCTTTTGATGATAGGTCCAGTGTCTCCAAGCAATCTCCGGCCTCTGAGCTCATGGCCGATACAAGCTATATATATTAGGCCAGTAGAACAAGAGAAATCACGCGGAAAAAAAAGAGGAAGATGGATGCAAAATATAAAAGGGTTAAAACCGGAAAAGAAAGGACAAAAGAAGAAAGAGAATTCGAAATATGTCCTCTGTGATCGTAAAAGCACGAGTGTATGTATTTATGTATGTATTATGTATGTATGTATATATGTATGTGTGTATGTATGTATGTATGTTGTACCATGAGCCGCAGGCGTGGCTATGAGGTAAGAAGTTAGCGTCTCAGACACATGGTTCTGGGCCACTGAGACACATGGTTCTGTGGCCACTGAGTGGCCACGTAGACTCTTGCGCCAGAAACAAAAACCCTAAATTCATTATATTCCCTTTCTATCAATGTAAAGACAGAATCTCCACACAAGAAAGAATCAACAAGGAGAATCTTTTCATAGAGAAATTCCAACCATTTCTTAACACACCCACCCCTCAGTGACCTTATTCCTCTATGAACAGACACAAACTTCCTGTTGGGAAGAAAAGAGTTCATAACTCCAACTAAAAACACTTGTCTCCCCTTACACACACTTCCTGTTTTGACACAACATTTCCTGCTTAACACAGACTTTTAACCCTTTTTTTAAACCTAACAAAACCCTCAACCCTCATGCATCCTTATTTTTCCTACCAATTTATACATGAACTACTATTGAACTACAAAAGCTTAAAGACAATATAATGTATGGGTATATTTATTTTTTTATATATTATTGTTTTATATATTATTTTCTTCATTTCGTACTTCTTTGTACAAAAACATTTTCATTCTCCTTCTTGATAATTTGCTTCTTCGCAATGAAAACCGGTTAGAAAAAATCTTTATTAAATTATGCTTCCAGTTCAGCCTTCTGGCTTTTTTTCATTTTCCTATTATTTCTCCACGTGCTGTTAACACAACCCCACTATTTATTGACTTATATATATATATATATATATATATATATATATATATATATATATATATATATATATATATATATATATATATATATATATATATATATATATATATATATATATATATATATATATATATATATATATATATATATATATATATATGTTGTCTGTGTGTGTCTCTCTCTCTCTCTCTCTCTCTCTCTCTCTCTGTATATATATTTTTCAATATATATGTAAACTTGAAATAAAATCTAATATTTAGCGAAGAGGTTATTAAAATATTCCTCTTTCTGAAATTTATTGTTTGTCAATCTGCATTCGGTATATTCGCTTCTTAAAGGTCGGAAAGTATATAAGACGTTAACTTCTTAGATATATCGTGAATTGAACAACACTGGATCAGCTCATGTGTTGGAATCTTACCAATATCTTTTAATGTCCTTGGAGGCTTACAGTGCCCTGCAACTGAACTTAATTACACACAACCGCATTGCTAGTTTGAGAGTACAACCTCATAAAGGAAAGGTTACGCATGCGCACGCACATGTTTATGCGTACATATGCACAGAGGCTCAGTTACTGCTCTTGTCAGGCATTGACCCCATGCTGACTTAGAATCCATGCATACATATTGTAGTTGGCTTCATTGAGGGACATATACATCAATGGGTTTGAATCGAAAATATCTTCAAGCAACTTCTGAAAGGAATCTCATGGTGAGGGGACGACCGTGGCGTGAGTGAAGCTCTGTAACGACTGGCAATGAAAATTTTAAACGTTGCCATAAAACCGCCAAACCACATAGGCGTCATTAACATAAACAAAAGACAACTATGTAACAGGAAATATTTACTTTGTTTTATGGCTCTCCTGTTTCAATGGCAACGATATGTCTGAAGAATTCTATCTCCATTTTAAAGAAACAACAGCTACAATAAACCGCGTGGCGTTTGTATTAAAAAAACGATATTTCCTAAAACGCCATTTAAACACACATGCTCAGTGACAGGCAGAGATCTATGCATATATACAAACATTGACATGCGTGCATATATATCTACATTCACATATAATATAATATATGAGTGTACGTGTGTATGTATCTATAAATATAAGTGTATATATACACACACACATATATATATATAAGTATGTACACTTATATACATTTATATGCATATATATATATGTATATATATATATATATATATATATATATATATATATATATATATATATATATATATATATATATATATATATATATATATATATCCATATATATATATATATATATATATATATATATATATATATATGAATATGTTTTACATTTATATCAAGATATATATGTATGCATGTATGTATATACATATATTTTCATATATATATATACATATATGTATATGTATTTCTCACTATATGTGTGTGTGTGTGTGTACCTGCACACATTATGTATGAAACAAAACGTAAAAACAAAGAAGTTGATCCTTTAAACACAAGGACATTGAACTGGAAAATGAGATTTTATATGAAACGATGAAAAAAAGAATTAAAAGATTATACGCGTGTTTTGAACTAAAATCAATGAGAGAAGCAAGCATTGGAATGGAACCTAAAAAGTTAGAAACATCAATTCAGACTCCTGCATGGTTGTGGCTAATGTGTTTCAGTTTGGTTAAATGTTTATCACCTTTGATAACCATGATTATACCTAACCTAAAGAAACCGTAAGTATACGTTATAAATAGTGACATTTTCTAAGTTGGCAGAAATATATTTGGGTGCGAATTCTGACTGTTGCTATAGATTATATACTGTATATTAAACTTGTATATATCCTGTTTAATAACGCGAATTTTAATGATTTTTTTGTACAATATGTGAGCGGATAGAAAACCAGAGAGACATATAATTGTACGTTTTGAATCTTTTTGACGTACTCGTCAGCCTCTCTATAAACTTTAAGCTTTCTGCAAATTGGTTGACAACAACCCCACTAATATTCACTAAAGTCGACTGGATAGAATTAGTTGTATATAAATACATGTAGCACGTTCGTAGCAACGAAACCGAACGTTAGATTATTTGTGTGATATATTTTGTACACAAGAATACTTTACAAATGATATAGCATGTAGTTTAGTCTAAAAAATGGACATGTCAGATTGTGTACTACAGCAACGAACTTAACAATGTTAATACAACAGCAATTTAATATTGAACTTTGTAATATGCAGAATAAATTTATCACTCAATAAATGTAAGATGTGTTCTCTTTTACTAGTTAGCATATACGTAAATGTTTGTGTATATATATCTGTGTGCGTGTCTGAGTCACCCGGTTTCCCTGTGCTTGATAGAATAAAAAAAAATGTTTATAAACAGCATATGTTTATATTGTGTGTGTGTGTATGTGAGTGCGTGTGTGTGTGTGCGCATGTATATACATACATGCATGCAAACATACATATATAGATATACACAAATTATCTGAAACGACGTGCTAGCAAAGAGTGTGGTTGATTAACTGGAGTGACCATTGCAAAAAATTGTCAGAACTGAGAATGGAAATAAAATTGTTGGCAAGGCTGCGAAAACTGCTGTACATTTTGGTCATGTGATCCGGGCCCAGAACCTCAGCATCCACAAACTAGATGGAAGAGCAAAACGAAGAAGGGTAAGACTAGGAAGACTCTGACAGAAGGACATCAGTTTTCTTGATTTCATTCTAAAAGTTATTTGTGGACAGATATTGGTCATTAATATATTTTTAGCAAAACTGAATAAAATTATTTTGCTTATTACAGTTTATGTAGAATTATTGTCTCTTTCGAATGGTGTAGGCATTATATATCTTTCTACAATTTGAATAATTTTCATGTGCAATTAATTCAAATGATAAGAAATTGTCGTCAAAATAAGTTTAAGACCGTACCAAGATTATGCAAATTCATAAAGCAAATGGGTGGTCATATGGCTGGTCGTACTGAACTGTTTTGTTTAATAATCAAGCATCGTTACACATTAATTCGCAATGGGAAAGCGTCGTAGTATCAGCCCAGTTACTGGATCAAAGATTGTATTGCTTCATCAGCAAATTGTGCCCTTCGTGAACATTAGCCAGCAATTAGGATGTAGGAAAACGGCTTGAGTTCAAGCATCGAAGCTTTACCAAGCCACTGACCAATACAAAGATTGGCAAAGAACGGTAGTTCCGAGAAAACAACAGTACGGATGGCTCGGTGAATTCATAATCTCTCTGAAGGTGACCGAATGCTAACAGCAGTGAACATTTGCCACCACTTTAACAGTAGCAGAATCACCATTCCACTACATTTACACATTCAAAACAGGTTGCCAATGGTCCTTCAGCAACAATACACCCTGATAAGCTAAGTGGCTACTACTAAATTCAGGCCACGACGGACAGAGTGTTCTAGAAACCGAAGATTTTAAACTTACGGAGACAATATTTACATATCACCTGAGAAAGCACAACGAGGTCTCAGAGTGCGGGGAAATAGTTGCATAATCAGATGCCAACACACTTGAGAACTACGTTCCGTTGAAACAATTGTAGTGATTAAAAATAAATGTGCAACTGTACCCCTTTTTGTATCTACAGAACAGTGGTCGACTTGGTTAAGTGTTGTGTGCGGGTGTGGGTGGCATCGGATATTTGCAATTTTTCCAGTTCGATCTCAACTAATTTCTATTCACGTTCTCAAAACTAGACAATATTTCCATGATGTTTGTAACGTCGACTCATCTTATGGTAATTTCGTGAATAAACTCGTCCTCACTAATATTAAATTAAATTCAAGCTAACCTGCCAAAGTTTCTATGAATTTTTTTTTAATGCTAGGTAGGTGGTAGGATTTGTATGTCAACATTGCAAGGTAGATTATTATTCATCAATTATAGTTTTCTGCAAAAATTCAGAATTGCCCGTTGTAATGTTGTATTGAGTCTGCTTCCAGCTGGTTGAAGTGGACCATTTGGTTGTGAAATGTCGTCTGATGTACGAGGGAATGATAATATAAATTCTAGTCACCGCAGCATGTTGTCTGACACCATCTTAACTTCGAACCAGAAAATACCAAGCACAACATTAATCCAAATATTCCCTTAAGTATAAATTCATTTGTTCATCCATGCATTTAATCATTCCTATATTCATATATTTTAGAGTTCATTCATTTATACAGCCATTCAGCCACATATTTATAGATCTACTTATTCATTCATTCCTTGATACATTCACGCCTCACTGTATTCGTATTTTTATTCCTTTATACC
>NC_142934.1:95061078-95081078 GCF_046866305.1 Octopus bimaculoides | reverse complement strand
GATGATGATGATGATGATGATGATGATGATGATGATGATGATGATGAAGTTGATGATGATGATGATGATGACGACGATGATGAAGATAACGATGATGGTGGTGGTGGTGGTGGTGGTGGTGGTGGGGTAGTAGTAGTGGTGGTGGTGTTGGTGGTGGTGGTGGGGTAGTAGTAGTAGTAGTAGTAGTGGTAGTAGTAGTAGTAGTAGTAGTAGTAGTAGTAGTAGTAGTAGTAGTAGTGGCAGTAGTAGTAGTAGTAGTAGTGGTGGTGGTGTTGGTGTTGGTGTTGCTGTTGGTGGTGGTAGTAGTAGTAGTAGTTTTTATTGTTTTAATAATGGAGTTGACAAGTAGAAGAAAGAAGAAGAAGAAAAATAATAAAGCGACGACGACGTTGGCAACGGCGATGACGGTTGCAACATCAACACCAACAATGGTGGAAATAGCAGCAACAAGATGAGCAGAGAGGAAGATGGTAAGAAGTGAAACGTCAATGGCAAGTGAAACAGCGAGAGAAGACTTGAGAAGGGGAACGGATTAAGAGTTGTTAACTGCTAAATGCGGAAGTGTTTCTTTGAAGCGTACAGCATCAGTCGACTGTTTATCAAGGTAGTATCGAACTGCTAGTAAAGTGCTGACCTGGGCCAACACAGCGAAGATCACAACCACTGCATAAACACCACTAACGACACAGTTCTGTTGGTAGGGGTACATCTTTATTTTTCGAGGTAAACATCTCTTGAATTTTGACATTCATTTATTACTGGTGTCTAAATCATCAACAGTAATACAAACTTTCCTGGCCAGACCACACGGGACATTAAAGTTTGTGTGCTCTTGGGGTGGCATGATCTAAAGTTAAGATACTCAAGTGTTTCTGTGATTTTGTAATATAAATATTTGTTGTGATGCTGGCATAATATTTTATTACTATAATTTTTATGTCCGTTATCTCCTTTATGAATTTCAGAGATGGTTCACAAAGACGCTGAATTCTTTCGAAGTATCTTCAGATTTTTTTCCAAATTACAAAATAATCACTACGACCTCTTCTCCATGTATCTTCTAAAGTCACTCACATAAGTTTTCTCTACACGTTGGTACAGTCGAACGCGTCCGTACCACAGAAAACGGAAGAGCAGGTGATCCCGTCAAACAGTAATATATGACGAAGGTGATGCAATGGTTCACCACCTCTGCTCCACCTTGCCGAGATAGAGACGATAAACTTGACGAATCGAGTGCACGTTAGTGAAAGGTTACGATTGGTGGATATAAACCTCTGCGTATCTACGTCCCAGTTTACCGATAATCTAAGAGGGTTGACGGGATCAACTGCAATGGACTGCTATCACATAAGAGCGACCAAGCACACGAACCACCTCAGTGCGTCGATGATCGATGCATTTACTATTTTGAGCACACAGTCGGTTATAATATGTGCAATACCTGTATCACTGCTAACATTACCAAAAACAAAAAAAACAACACATGTACACATACATACACCCAAGCACACGTATGTATAAACATAGAGACACACATATTGTTACTGACTCACACGTACAGCACTTTCCTTGGAAAATTGATCTTCATTCAAATGTGATAAAAGAAATGAGAAAGAAGTCTGTACGAGGCAATGAGCGAAAGGGAAAACATGAGAGAAAACAATAAGGAGACGGCAATAGAAAAGCGTTTTCTCACGCACGCAGTGTAAATAACACTATATTAACAATGTGTGTGTGTGTGTGCGTGTGCGTGCACGCATATCACACCGGCCATGACGAAGGGAAATAACCCTGGAACTCGAGTCGCCTTTATATATTTATATGTTTGATCCTTTATATGGAACACTCAATATTTCATCTACATTCAATACTTTATTTAATGGTGCCATCCATTTTTATTTTATTTTATATTATATATTGTATATTATATTATATATTGTATATTCCATATTCTACATCCCACATTGGTTCTGCAGGAATATAAATAAAACATAAAAAACAGACAGTGTTGGAACTTTTTTAAACAAAATAATATATTCCTCTATACACAATCATACAAAAAAAACCCTTTTTTGTATTTATTTTTACTCGCAATTATATATATATATATATATATATATATATATATATATATATATATATATATATATATATATATATATATATATATACATATATATATATATATATATATATGCATATATAAATATAGGTATATACATATATATATGTACGTGTGTGTGTGTGTATTTTACATGCACACACATGTATGCACGTTCACATGTATACACACGTGTATGTGTGTAGAATATTTAGACGTAATTTCGCATCAGGTATCAAGTACAGTCTTGTGTAAAGAGGGCAAATAACCAAATATAACATAGAATCATCGAGTTGATGGTGTCATTCAAATTGATTTGACGCCATTCCAGTCAAGTAAAATTGTCAATTCGCCAAATACGTCGGCCAAATCCTGCTTTTCATTACAGAATCTAGCTATGTCATTTAAAAAATTTAATGAGATCTGAAAGGCAACTTTAAACTATCATCTACCATATGGCACAAGATTCTTAGTGTTGCACTTCATTTAAAATGAAACAATGCTTCACCATATGAAGTGGGTTGTTGTTGAGAGGACTCTAAACCTGAAATTTAAAAAAAAAAATCTAAATTATAACAATAATGTTTATTCTTGTTTTATTTCGTTTTCTTCTCTGAAAATTCCCATTTTTTTTTTCTTGTGTTATCTATCTTTTTGCAAATGAAATTTACTTAACGTTATACAATCACACACACAAGCACACGTACACACACACACACACACACACACACACACACACACACACACACACACACGCGCGCGCACTCACATACACACACACACATAGGCTTACGTTTATATGCTTAGGATGTCTTTCATCGTTCAAACTTTACTGACTTCATTTATTGAACAGCGTCCGTGGTGGTGCACTTCCTTGCAGGTTTTAGTCGAGCAAATGAATCCCAACAGGTTTTGGACTTTTTATTTGTTTTTAACCCTTGTTTTATTCTATCGCCCTCTTTTCTCGAAACGCTAAGTTACGAAGTGGGGAGCGTAGGCAACCCCACATTGATATAGATGTGGTGGTGGGGGACCAGTACAAACGCAACGAAACACGCAAAGATTCATATATATATAAATATATATATATACAGTTAAAAAAAACAATAACAAAAAAACAAAAAAAAACAACAAAGTGAGGACGTGATATGGATAGTATTATTGGACGCTCAGGAAAGGAAAGAGAGAGCGTATGACGTTTCGGGCGTAGCCCTTCGTCGGAAAGATGGAAAGTTCGGAGAATGGAAGAACGGAGAAAGAGGAAAATGCCCACGAGGTTACTACATATATATATATATATATATATATATATATATATATATATATATATATAGTTGTAAAACAATTAGGGAGCTATACAAATCGATTCTTTACATATAAAAGACTAAGGTGGAAATAGTACAGAAGTAAGTCTAATACATTTCAGTTTAAGAGGAAATTTGATAGTTATTTGATAATTAAAAAAAAAAATCATTAAATTCCCTCTTAAGTTGAAATATCTTAGACTTCTGTGCTATTTCCATTTTCATATTTTATATATAAAAATATGATTTGTATAGATCTCTAATGAATTTTCAACTATATATATGTGGTGGGGTATGTATGCATGTATGTATGTCATAACATATCTTTATTATCGTCACACGACCTTTTTCACATGCTTGCTTATACTTGGTACTATTGTGGTCACTTGATCGAAGTTTCAGCCTGATCCTGCCATTTTTTCTTTCTGGCCTTAACAATGTAAGCATGGCCGTTCCGCTAGCAACGTGCATGAAAGAAAACCAAAGAGCAGTGATCATAGAAATGGTAATGGTGACCCGATTCACCATTACCATCTCTCGAGGCTGCTAAATCTCCTCGTCAGTGGTGGAGTTTGATGGGCATCCAGCTCCATCTTCGCGCGTCAGGCTTATCTGGCCACTTTTAAATTTTATGGGCCACTCTTACACACGCCTATGCGGTAGTGAACTGTCTCCATATTGTGATAAAAGCCTCCGATGAGGCTGCTTTGTTCTTCTACTCGTTGTTCTTCTTTGGTGCACATTGCTAGTGGAGCGGCCATGCTTACACTGTAAAGCCAGAAAGAAAAATGGCGTGCTCAGGCTCAAACTTCGATCATGTGACCACAATAGTATCAACTATAAGCACGCATGTATATTTATATACATATAAATATACACACATACACATATCGTTGAATAAAACTTGGGTAAAATCCTTGTCGTATGCTATAGAAAGCTTGTCCAAAGTTATTGGTTACTAAATGTCGTCATAGAGTGAGATTACTCCTGTCATCTGGAATTCTATTAGCAGTCATAGAGTTTATACAAAGAGGTCAATAAGAGAAAATGGATGGAATGAGATTCCTTATTCCACTTCACTACAGTTGTTTCCACACAGACCCGTAGTACATTGATGAGATGATGTAACTGACATTGCGCTGTAACTACTATCCATCAAAGGCCTAAAAGTGTGTTTCTTCAGGTGAGTATATTGAATAAGTCCTCCGTCAGATCAGATAGTCATTTTGCTCCATACTTATCATGCATTATGTGCATGTGATGTGTTTGTGTGTGCGTGTGTTTGTGTGTACGGGGGGGGGGAGTGTTGTAGTGACGTGCGTGTAGCTCCTATCTGTCAACTTCAACTCTCAATATATGCTTTCTTCAGATATGTCTTCGGTCTTAATATCAAGAACGTCAACAACAGTCGTCTGTAAATATTTTAATCATCACTATTCTCTGAATACCCGACATTTTCTTTTTAAGATGTCTGGTACGATATTGGTACCGTTTCCATCGGTGCACGAAATATGGTTTTATTATTGGAAAACTAATGGCAATAGATAGTTTGTGTAAAGAAATACCACCCCCTCCTTATTTTCCTAAAAGACAAGAATAAATATTATTATGAAATGAAATCCTGAAATGTCAGTTTTGCCCCTCGTCTTTTCGCAGTCGACGAGATATTGAACCATTCATGTACATCGTTATATATATTCGACTTAACTCAACAGGCATTTTACGTATACTAGAAATTAATATTTCATGACATCATGGCAGAAGGCCAAGAAATCATGTTGCAGGAATATGTTGACCGTTAAATACAAATGTTAGTGAAAGCCAAAAATAACTAAATCTAAATCGATTTATTAAATTAGCGTGTTTTGATGTGTGGAAATGTCTCAAGAACTAGTAATAAACCACCAAGATGTTAACCTTTTGTAGTTAAAGAAAGTCTTTTGTTACACGCAACACATAAATCAGTGATGTGTTATTAATTTTTCTGATAATTTAAATCATTCTTGAAAAATTGAGCAATTACCTCGCATTAATTTTTTATATTATTCCTGCCAGAATATAAACAATATTCTGACATTGGTTTTAGAAAATCATTATTTTAAAAATGTTCTAATGGTAATTTTGAATGGTAAGCTTGGAAATGGAAGGAATCTGGTGAAGCTGTGCACCGGCCAAATTTATATTCACTTCAGTCATTAAGACTGCGGCCATGCTGGGACACCGACCTGAAGAATTTTAGTCGACGAATCGAATCCAGGTCTTATTTATTTGAAGCCTAGACATATCCACCACACACACACGTCCACCACATACACACGTACACCACCACACATACACACATATATATAATACGCGCTTCATTCAGTTTCCGTCTACCAAATCAGTTCACAAGTCTTTTGGTCAACCCGAGACTAAAGTAGAAGACACTTGCTCAAGCGAAACACAGTGGGATGAACCCGAGAACCATATGGTCGGGAAGCAGACGTCTTACCATACAGCCACACCTGCGCTTATAAACATTTATAGACACGAATACAGCATCCAATCAAACATCATTGTTTAGAAATCAATATAATCATTCTTTTCTCTCACATTGCCAAGTAAAAGCTTTCAATTATCTCCCTATAGTTTCTTTTTTTTTTGTGTATCTCATTTCATTATTATGTTATTGTTTCTTCTTGTAATCGTTAGAGTTCGTGTAAGTATACAAGTTCCAAGTGCATAACATTGTTTGATTTTCCAGTAGCTTTGCAGAAAAATACGCTTCACTTTAGGAATTAAGAGTGAATATTGGTTTTATTTCATAGTTCCATCAGTCAATCCCCTTAAATTTATAGGTTTTAGGGATAATTGCTGGAATTTTGGGTTCTACTCAAACATTACATAACAGAGACAGGAGGTGATTAAATTAACTCGGTACATAACTGACACTCTAATTGGATTTACAAAACATTAAAGATCGTAAAACGGGTATTGAAAATTGTTAGGTTCGTTAAACAGCGTATAAAATGTACAGAGGTATTTGGCCGACTTATGTTCTAATTTCAAATACTAGAGATGACAAATTCGCCGATTATCCTTCCGCGGTCAATGATGTTTCAAACAACATCATTGATTGGAGAAATTTTCAAAATGTTGCTTGAAATAATTTCTAGTGTATGTTTCCGCTCTTTATCTTGTCACTGTGACGCCTTGTATCCAGGTGTTGTGTGATAAACAATACTAGAAAGAAGATAACGAAAAGCTACCTAAGGACTCTACGCATATGAGATGGTAAGCAGCAACCGATTGTCAGGTGGTTACCTGCGGGCTATTCAGCGATTTCATATTATAACGTCAAAAGGGAATTTCGTAATACGAAAAAATGTTAAATAAACAAATACGTGTAATTATATTCAATTCACTAATTATTCGTCGAGCAGGTGAAATTTGCTTTTCAAAATCATTTAAAAATTACTCTCTATTTCTATCCGCTTCTCTCTCTTTCCCTCTCTAGCGGACTCGGCTTCTAGACCTTATCGTAGTGTGGTACGGAGGAGTATAATGCAAGAGTATTATACCGCTGAAGTTCAAGAGAACCGATCAATGGTATTATTTCAAGTGAATTATATAAACCAGGAGGTATAACAGTTGAATAAAATTTATTTAACCTTAGGTATCCTCAGGAGGTATATGAGCCGAACATATTTATTTAACCACTTCTCGTCCTTTGGATCATGGCTGCGTCGCATCGTTCATCATGTAATGGATGTTGTGCATTATGCAATACATTTGTATGCTTACTGGATCAGTGGAGATAAAGAAAGGTAGCTCATCAGATTACCAGAACATCAATGTTACCCCAATGTTTTCTTTATCTACAGTGATTTTATTTTATACATATACAATTGTATTGTAATATGGGTAGTATGCATATTAGCGCAGACATGTAAACATAATCTATTATTCCCTGAAATTATTATCATACGATGAAGGCTGCTAAAAGGTCTTAATCCTATGGATGATATTGTTTAAATATATTCACCTCTCGTGCTTCCTGACATTTTACGGTTTACACACACAAACACGTGTATGTGTATATATATATATATATATATATATATATATATATATATATATATATATATATATATATATATATATATATATATATATATATATATATATATATATGTATGTATGTATGTATGTATGTATGTATGTATCAATGGCTGCACGCATTTGGGCATTTCGTAATATCATAAATGTTTAACACCCCTGTCATATTTTTTTCAGTTCTAATACAATTAATGCTTTAGAACTGTTGTTAAGCAGATATTTTGCCATCAGGCCAGGTTACAGGAGCATTTTACATCAATGTGCATAATTTCTAGTTTATTTAAATTAATTCAAATTATTAGAAGATGCAAAGCGTATTCCTTTTAAATGCAAAGTAAAAACGCGGTTAATTAAGCATGTCTGAAATGTGCGCAAGTATGGTTGTGCATATATTGATGAGATAATGAAGGCAAAGAAAAAGAGAACTACTGGTGGAGTGAAACGGAAACTTCATATCTGGTGCTGGAATATTTAAGAGATTTGGCTCTGTTGGAAGGCAATTAATACTTTGAATTTAGAAGTTAAATCGTTCAGCTACATTGTTGCCAGAAATATTCCTCAAGAATATCATATATGCCAACTTTACAAAGAATAATGCTACATCTCATAGTTTCAATGCTAATATGATGTACATTATCCGTTTTGGATACAGGGAACATATGACCTACCACTCTAATGATGATCAATGTACATTTTCTACAGGTTTATTTTACTTTATTTACGAATTTATACAACGTCTTAAAAGTTTAGAGAAATGTTCAACGTTACAACATATAATATTCTCTCCAAATTCGTTTTGCAGATACGAAGCCAATATTCTCACTGGAAACTGGAAAAAGAGAAGATGGGCTGCAAAAGACGAATTGGACATGGCACGAACAACTCAAATGCAGGTATTTGATGCCCCGCTCTGTTTCGAAAGTGAGAGATTTGACTATATATATAAATCTAGCATCTTTCTCCTTCTCTCTTTCACATACACCACACACACAAACACACACACACACACACACACACACATGTACACATATACAAACACATACATATATATCTATACATACATACATATATACATACATATATATGTATATATGTGTATATGTATATATATATATATATATATATATATATATATATATATATATATATATAAATATATATATATATATATATATATATATATATATATATATATATATATATATATATATATATATATATATATGCAATCACACATATACACACACACGCGCACGCACATACTGATCGAAGTTGTATAAAAACAAAAGAGAGAGAGAGAGAGAGAGAGGAGAGAGAGAGAGAGAGAGAGAGGAGAGAGAGAGAGAGAGAGGAGAGAGAGAGAGAGAGAGAGAGAGAGAGAGAGAGAGAGAGAGAGAGAGAGAGAGAGAGAGAGAGAGAGACAGGTGAAGGAAAAGCAAAGAAGGAGTTTTAGTTTGACGCTCAGGAAAAATGGAAGAGAAGTTGAAGCTTCGATCCTACACATTTCTACAGAAAGGAATGAAGAAATAAGGCCGATGAGGGGGCAGGGATAAAACGGAGAGATAAAATAGTTCGTAGTTATAGAAAATCTTCTCTACGTCATGATCTGAAATGTAAGAATTTTTTTATCCTCATGACAGAATTTCGATTTATCTAATGTTTATTTGTTTCCATTACGGTCTGCATATTTTGGTAAACTACATCTATTGGCATTATGATGGAACTCCGTGCTCCCAGAAGCGGCTGTTGGACATATAACACCTTACTTGCTCCTCTTTAACTTTCTCTGTTATTTGTACTCTGAGTTTGATCGATTAATCTATCAATATCTATGTATTGATACTTAAATATTAATCATCTGAAAATCTTCATTCTTTGTTTCATTTCTGTTTGCATGTATACACATAAATATATTTTGTATATCGAACCCAAATTGACAGATTTCATTTGTTTATCCACATAATTGCCTCCACTCACACAAACCCCTACGCGCGCGCGCGCATATATATATTCGTAGATATATGTATAATTACTGTTTTTCACTTATATATATTAAAAATGACATACCACTACTCAAAATTACAATAAAATATGATGATGATGATGGTGACGACGACGACGACGACGACGACGATAATGATGGTAATGATCATGATGATCGTGTCAATGAACGATAAAGGTCATCTTCTTGACCCGTAGTATTGTGTGAAATCGTGGTTTGCCTAATTTATTCGTAACCACCCAATATTTTAAAGTTATATAATAATCTTCTTTCCTCTTTCATTATTCAGATCAGACTTGTGCAATTCAAGAGAGAGAGAGAGAGCGAGAGACAGAGAGAGAGAGAGAGAGAGAGAGAGAGAGAGAGAGAGAGAGAGTTTGCTGCTATTTCTAGGATGTAGCTGGACTTTTTAGAAATTCTCTCCATGAATTAATGACATGGTTCATGATGATAATAATGAAGATAACGACAATGAGCATTTTGATGATAATGATGACGATAATGATGATGATGATGATGATGATGATGATGATGTTGATGATGATGATGATGACGATGATGATGATGATGACGATGATGATGATGATGATGATGATAATAATAATAATGATAATAATAATAATAATATTAATAATAATAATAATAATAATAATAATAATAATAATAATAATAATAATAATAATAATAATAATAATAAGTATCCTGCTTCTTTTGTGGCTGCAGTGGCTGCCGCATATATCATGTCATTTAGCTCAGTGACAACAGGCAATATCACTGAGCTAAATGACATGATATATGCGGCAGCCACTGCAGCCACAAAAGAAGCAGGATACTCACTCAAACCCATCCGAACAGGAGTTCTACTACCCAAACAGACCTTGTGGATAAATATCATCCAGAACAAAATTTAAAAAAAGAGAAAAGATTTATCGATTCTCAACGAAATTAGTAAACAATCAACACTACTAAGTAACAAGAAGAAAACAAAAATACTGTACAAATACAGCATTACAGAAAAAGACTTACCTGAGGCAAAAGAAAAACTAAAGCAAGACATCCTTGCCAAAGCACAGAGGATCCGCCGGTATGAGAAACGCCAACGTTTCTTTGAACAAAACAAACAGTTCAAATCCAACCCCAAAAAAACTCTACCAAGAACTGGGTAAAAATAAAATAGACATTACTTCAGCACCAACAGCAGAAGAACTAGAGAAATTCTGGAAACAAATATGGTCGGTGAAGCAACAACCCCAAAAAAGGACCATTAAAACAACGAACTTAGCACCTGAGCAACTCTGGGCCCCTATAACAACTGAAGAGGTCACCCAGACACTGCAAAGACTAAGCAACTGGAAGGCACCTGGACACGACAAGATCCCCAATTTCTGGTTAAAACACCTGTCAGCAATGCATAAAAAGCTGGCAGAAAACTTTAACAACATAATAGCAGATCCAGAGACAATGCCTGAATGGCTCACAAAAGGGAAAACCATCTTAATCCCCAAATCCACGGAAACGGAGAAACCACAAAACTATAGACCTATAACCTGTCTCCCTACGATCTACAAAGCCTTTACTGCAATAATATCGCAGAGATTGAGTAAACACCTGGAAAATAACAACCTGTTTCCAGAAGAGCAGAAGGGATGCTGCAAGGGCTCATACGGCTGTAAAGATCAATTATTGATCAATAAAGTCATAACTGAAGACAGCCGCAGAAAGAAGAAAGGCCTCGGTATGGCCTGGGTGGACTACCAAAAGGCTTTCGACAGTGTTCCCCACAAGTGGATTCTGGAAACACTAGCCATAAACAAGGTGGCACCAATTATCATAAAATACATAGAGCACTCAATGAACAAATGGCAGACAGTGCTACAGCTCCAAACAAAAGAGGGACTTGTGAAAACGAAAGCCATCCCCATTAGAAGAGGAATATTCCAGGGAGACACGCTCTCTCCACTCCTGTTCTGCCTGGCACTCACACCTTTAACAAATTTGCTAAATAGAACTGGATGCGGTTACAAATGCTATGGAAAAACAGTCAGCCACCTTCTATATATGGATGACCAAAAATTATATGCAAAAAACGACAAAGAGCTAGAAACACTACTACAGACAGTACACGGCTTTACCATGGAAATAGAAATGAAATTCGGATTAAAAAAATGTGCCAAAGCAACCCTGAAAAGAGGAAAATTAGTTAAAAGTAGCAATATAACACTAGATAAAACCAATGAAATAAGAGAACTAGACGAAAGCCAACCATATAAGTATTTAGGAGTCAATGAACTAGATAGGATACAACATACACAAATGAAAGAAAAAATAAAGAAAGAGTACTATAGACGAGTTAGATCAATACTAAAAACAGAGCTCAATGCTAAAAACAAGATAAAGGGTATCAACACTTTAGCTGTCCCAGTTATAAGCTACAGCTACAACATCCTTAACTGGACACTAAACGAACTATGTAAAATAGACAGGAAAACAAGAAAAATAATGAGAGGATATAGGATGCACCACCCAAAATCTGACATAGAAAGGCTATATATACAACGCACAGAAGCTGGCAGGAGTCTTATACAGCTAGAAAACTATTATAAAATAACCACCATAGGACTGCAAAAATACCTACTCCAGAAGCAAGGGAAACTAATACAAATAGCCACAAAACACGAGCAAAACAAAAAACTGTTTTCAGTATTTAAGGAAGCTGACAAATACAAACAAGAAATCAATCTACCTAACAAATACGAAGAAGACGAAGAAACAACAAAAGGTATAAAACAAATGAAATCCAAACTAAAACTAGAACAGCAACGGACCATGATAAAACGATGGCAAGAAAAACCCCTACATGGTAAATACTGGGCTAAACTAAATGCGAAAGAAATAGACAGAGAAAAATCCCAGCAATGGCTGAGAAGCTCAGGACTCAAAGCAGAGACTGAAGGATTTTTAATTGCTGCACAAGACCGAAGCCTCCCCACCAGAAATTACCAAAAACACATAATGAAAAGAAATATAACAAGTAACTGTAGAATATGTGGAGATCGACAAGAAACAATAAATCATATTATCTCTGGCTGCCCAGTCCTGGCTAAGAAGGAATATATTCACAGACACGACAGAGTTGGGACCTATATACACTGGAAGCTATGCCAACATTATGGAATAACAACAGAAAAAAGATGGTATAAACACACGCCAGAAAAGGTCACAGAAAACGAGAAAGCAACCATACTCTGGGATATGCCAATACACACAGATAGAGAAATTAAGGCAAATAGACCAGATATAGTTGTCAAAGATCAAGAAAAAAAATGCTTTCTAATTGATGTATCAATACCAGCAGATGACAACGTTTCTCTAAAAGAAATGGAAAAACTTTCAAAATACAAAGACCTGGAAATAGAGATAACTAGAATGTGGAATCTAAAAACAGAAACAATTCCTATCATAGTAAGTGCCTTAGGTATAATAAAAAAATATTCAGAGAAATACATAACAACAATAGCAGGACTTACAAATATATATAACATACAGAAAATTGCACTACTGGGTACTGCACACATTCTACGCAAAACACTTTCAATACAGTAAACATAAGAGCACCACAGCAAACCACCCAAGGCGCACAGAGCTGCGCTCGGTAGTGAAGTGAAAGCACGTTATAAAAATAAAACTACTGAATAATAATAATAATAATAATAATAATAATAATAATAATAATAATAATAATAATAATAATATGGCAAGTATGTGACTCGTAGCAAACAAGCTGATGTCGACCAGAAACGCACGCATCAGTGGTTACGAAGTTCAGGGCTAAAAGCAGAGAGTGAAGGTTTCATATTGGCTGCTCAAGACCAAAGCTTATTAACCCGGAACTACCAAGCCAATGTGATAAAAAATGGAACTGACCCAAAATGCCGATTTTGTAACGATGCGATTGAAACTATAGACCACATAATCTCAGGGTGTAGAGTGTTAGCACCTGTAGAATATAAAGCAAGACATGACAGAGTTGGCCAGTATTTACACTGGACAATATGTCAGCATTGTAAAATCAAAAGCGCTGACAAATGGTGTAAACACTATCCTGAAGCTGTGACTGAGGGAGAAAATGTATCGATTCTCTGGGACTTCCCCGTACATACCGACAAGACTATAAATGCTAATAAACCGGATATTATCATAAAAGATCAGACAAAGAAGACGTGTTTATTAATTGACATGAGTATTCCCTGTGATCATAATATAGCGGCGAAAGAATTTGACAAGATCAGTAAATATAAAGACTTGCTAATAGAAATTGAAAAAATGTGGCACCTCAAGGCGACTACCATACCAGTGATTGTAGGATCTCTAGGAATGATAAAAAAGGGTACTGAAATCTATTTGAAAATGATACCAGGCTTACCATCTCTACAGGAGATGCAAAAAATCGTGCTAACTGGAACGACGCATGTACTAAGAAGAGCATTATCGCTGTGAAAACAACATCCATTCATGATTTTTTTTTTCTTAAATACATGTTTTACCTATGAATTTGCGTGTGTAAATTGGGAATGCATACAACGTTTCTCTGCCCTAGGTGTACGGAAAACACTCGGCGAGAAATGGGAAAAAAATTGAAGAAAGAAGAAAAAAAACATAATAATAATAATAATAATAATGATAATAATAATAATGATGAGGAGGCTCTAACAACACACAAGACCAGAGCCTCCCCACCAGAAATTACCAAAAACACATAATGAAAAGAAATATAACAAGTAACTGTAGAATATGTGGAGATGGACAAGAAACAATAAATCATATTATCTCTGGCTTCCCAGTCCTGGCTAAGAAGGAATATTTTCACAGACACGACAGAGCTGGGACCTATATACCCTGGAAGCTATGCCAACACTATGGAATAACAACAGAAAAAAAGATGGTATAAACACACGCCAGAAAAGGTCACAGAAAACGAGAAAGCAACCATACTCTGGGATATGCCAATACACACAGATAGAGAAATTAAGGCAAATAGACCAGATATAGTTGTCAAAGATCATGAAGAAAAAAAATGCTTTCTAATTGATGTATCAATACCAGCAGATGACGACGTTTCTCTAAAAGAAATGGGAAAACTTTCAAAATACAAAGACCTGGAAATAGAGATAACTCGAATGTAGAATCTAAAAACAGAAACAATTCCTATCATAGTAGGTGCCTTAGGTATAATAAAAAAAATATTCAGACAAATACATAACAAAAACACCAGGACTTACAAATATATATATAACATACAGAAAATTGCACTACTGGGTACTGCACACATCCTACGCAAAACACTTTCAATACAGTAAACATAAGAGCACCACAGCAAACCACAGCACAAACCCAAGGCGCACAGAGCTGCGCTCAGTAGTGAAGTGAAAGCACGTTATAAAAATAAAACTACTGAACAATAATAATAATAATAATAATAATAATAATAATAATAATAATAATAATAATAATAATAATAATAATGATAATAATAATAATTATTATTATTATCATTGTTATCATTATTATTATTGCTGTTGTTATCATCATCATCATCATCCTCATCATCAGCATTATTATTATTATTACTATTATCAACAATATCATCATCATCATCATCATCATCATTATTATTATTATTATTATTATTATTATTATTATTATTATTATTATTATTATTATTATTATTATTATTACTATTATCTCAGAGGAGTTTACCTTCTTTGATTAAATCAAAATTAGAATTTTAATACAACATTTCTCTCAGCAGATTTCTCCCAATGAATTTTAATAGATTTTCGAGCCGAGCTTCAGCTATCAAATTTAATACCATAACACACAAGGAAATAATTTCCAATAAAAATATTTTAACTATTTTCTTAATATTCTTTTTCTCAAAATTGCGAAAAAAATAAATATAATTTATATAACTATAATTTTGAATTGTATATATGTATATACATATATATATAAATATAATATAAATATAAATATATATATATATATATATATATATATATATATATATATATATATATATATATATATATATATATATATATATATATATATATATTATTTATATATATATATATATATATATATATATATATATATATATATATATATATATATATATATATATATATATATATATATATATATATATATATAAATATATATATATATATATATATATATATATATATATATATATATATATATACATATATATATATATATATATATATATATATATATATATATATATATATATATATATATATATATATATATATATATATATATATATATATATATATATATATATATATATATACATACACCTACAGGCATACACACCCACACATATATAGTTATCATCATCAATTAATCTTAGATGCTGCAGGAAGTTATCGGTGTGCCACTCTTGACACTTTTGCAGTCAATCTTTTGTCTTGCGTGGCAAGGGCGCAGTCCTTGATGTTATAAAAGATCAGACTCTTCCTATTTGTCTCACTTTCGCCTTCACTCATCCGTAAATTCCGTAATGTCCTTTTTGTCCTAAAGATATTTCACTCAAAATCTTTAAAAATTGCAAATTTATTTCATATTCTATATTTTGTAATTCGTATTGAGACAGAAATTGAAAGAATTGTAGGCAATGCTAATTAATTAAAAAATAATTTATATCCATTGTCTCTCTAATTTATTACATAATAATATTTGATATTTGTATGATATATTTATTGAAGAATTATGTTCTCAGTATAATATATCTTGGATTAAACTATCCCTAGAAGAGGCTCGTATATCTTCATAATAACTATACACACACACACATACACACACGCACACACACACACACACTCACACACGCATATACATGCAGAGTTAAATGTTCAAATGATGGTGGAGCAAAAGATGGTATTCATAGCGATGGCGGGGCTGAATGCAAAGATGATATAGATGTGAAAATGGTGGTGTTTATAAACGTATAAAAATAACATTGATTACGATGAAATTTCTCCTCTCTCTTCGACTAATTATGCTGATCCTCTGCGCCATCTTTTCTTTGATGGATACAATCTATTTAGTTACTCATACCTCTGTCCCTGCGATTTAATTGTGTATGTTTGTATATTGGACTATTTTGCCGCTAGAAACAGCAGCCACATCTCCTTACAGTAGCTTAAACACCTACTAGTTAGAAAACTGAAATTACATTTGAACATGTAGTGGTGGTGAGGGAAACGATTCTTCATTAACAGGAATGAAAGCTTTTCATCACAAGATTAGTCAAACATACCTAACATATCCATTCGATTGATGTTCATAATAATATAATCTTACATATGATATAAAATTCTTAATACCTGTGTCTCTTTTCTAGAATATTTTAATGTTTTACAATCATCATATAACACACATTATATACATCCCTCTCTCTCATTCTCTCTCCCTCTCTCTTTCGCTCTTCATATATATATATATATATATATATATATATATATATATATATATACATATATATATATAGGTGTACACATACACACATGCAAAATTATACATTATGCGAACAACAGCTGCAATTCTTAAAAGTAATATCTCGTTTTGATGTTTTGCATTATTCAGGTGTTAAGTAACCTTTCAAGACTAGCTTTAAAACACCAGTCTTCGATCGACCGATCCCCATCTCCCCCAATCTATCTCTCTTCTTCCTTCCCTCATTCTCCCTACGCACACATATATATAATTTCCTTCTGCGCCTATCCTTCCTTGTGCGTGTTAGCCTCTCTTTATCTGTGCATGCCTTTCATGTTTTTATTCATTTATTTTTAATGTCTTTTCTTTCTTGTCTTCTAAAGCATTCAATATATTTTTACACTTTGCATCTAAAATATCATTTCCTGCATATACATGGATCCAGATAAAAGAAAAATGGTGTCTGATTACTTTTGAAATTTTAAGAAATTATTTCTTCTAGAATTGTTTTACCATTTTTCGTGCTTCATTCTATTTTGAATTTTTATTTTTAGACATTTTATTCTTTGAAAATTTTTAAATGAGTTCCTCAATTCTTGGAGAGTGGATACTGTACTTTATTACTACTTCTATACATCGTTTGTGCTTTCCATGTAATTTAGCTGCCGCTATGTATGTACGCGTAAGTATCGCTGCCGGTATGACTATACATACTGTGCTATAATTCATTTTCATTTCGAATTTCAGTTTTCAGCCTGATCGGGGTATTCAGGTTAACTAACCACGTGCCATTGTAAAATCTTATTGAAAAGATACGTCTTTTGATGCATGTTGCAGCCCCGGTTAAAAGCAAACACTTTAGTGAATGCAGTTCAGTGACTGAGTAAATATGACACGGAAATTGATATCAGACGAACGTGACAACTCAAAACAACATTACCCATTCTTAATAGGGCATTTGGAATAATATAAAAAGGGACAATCAAATATGAAGGTCAAATTGGTCGCAGTTCCGAATAAAGGGAATTACATAAGATCAGACTTATAAGCATTTCACATATTTTACGAAAATTTGTCTTCTGTTTTTTCCTTTGCAATGTTGAAGACAAAATTTTCATCGAAATCAGAGGTGACATATATTTGAATAATGTATCTACAGCACTTAAGTTTTCTCTTTACGCATCTTTGTGAACCTCAAAATTAAATTTGTGTGTTTTTTGGCAACAATATTCACACGAATTAAATTAATCCGTTAAAATCTTTATCTCTAAATCTACGTACATATAACAACAGACATTACACATTTACACCGGCAAACGCCCATATCAGTGTTCCTTTATTCAGTAAGTATATACAAGAATATATACATGACTCACAAATATTGTAATACAATTCGTTTAATTGATAAACACTCCGATAGAATAAAGCTTATTAGGCAGTTGTATCGCTTTAATTGATTGTTTTACATTGCTTTCTCGGGTTTTGCTTCAATTTACAATGACTTTTGTCTCATTTATTTATTTATTTATTCATTTTCATTTAATATATTGAAAATGGTTGACAGAGGGAGCTTAAGACTAAAATGTCAACGACGCAACTTATAAGTATGTGTGATCGAGAAACAGTGTAAATGCATTAAGATAGATGCAAAGATAGAAACCATAGGAATTTAGTAGCGTAAATTGCACGTTGAAGCGAGTACATACAAAATCAGTCAACAATACGATCCGTCATGTGATTAATATAATCAGCCGAGAGAAATCAGAAGATAAATCTCGTTTAGTGGCCGACTTTGGAATGTTATGCGTGCGCAATGTATCACATATGTATATACATATGTATATGCATGCATACATACATATGCATGTATATATATATATATATATATATATATATATATATATATATATATATATATATATATATATATATATATATATACATACATGTATGTATGTATGGATATATATATATATATATATATATATATATATATATATATATATATATATATATATATATATATATATATATATATATATATATATATATATATATAACAATTGCAGCGTGGAAGGTGTTTATAAGCCATTTAAAATAACAAACAAAATCCGTTAGATTCACTTCAACATTTAAATTTGATTTGTCAAAATATTTTCGTCGCTTTGAGACCGCGACCTGTTCACTGACAAAATTCTGAGAAAGTAATAGTTAGTTCATGATATATATGTACATGTGTATGTATGTATGTATGTATATATGTATGTGCGTGTACATGTGTGCGCGTATGCATCTATGTAGACGTGTTTGTGTGTGTGTGCATATGTATGTACATGTGAATGTATGTTTATGTACTGATATGTGCGTTAGTTCAAGTTGTATATATGACAGTTACTTTGTTGAAGGTTGTATATACGCACATATATACATATGCATATACACATATGTAAATACGCACACGCATATATGTGTGTATGTGCGTTTGCCCCTCTCACCATCGTCTAACGGTGAATTGATACGTCTTAGATACATATATGTACATATATAACCTTACTTATACATATATAAACAAGTATACACAATCATATTGACACTCACACACGCTCACAAATATACATATCTTAAAGTATACACGCATATACGCTTAACCATCACTACACCTATACATATATATACACACACACATACACACATACATAAATCCAAATATGTATGACACTAATTCAAGAATAACGGTTAAAATTCAAATATGCATTTTTTTCCCCTCCATAAACATACCACACATAGATGTATCTACACATACTCATACGCCCATGCATGCACACACTCAAAGTCACATACACAACGCACAACACATACACACATGTGCACACAAACATACACACATGTGCACACACACATACACACATGTGCACACACACATACATCTACACACACGCACACACATATCAAACTATATACGCTCATA
>NC_142934.1:94993578-95051078 GCF_046866305.1 Octopus bimaculoides | reverse complement strand
TTAAGCATAATTACAAAAAGAAGATATTGCAAGAATGCCAGCGTCAAATGCAGATTATGCAAAGAAGTGCAATGAGACGACAACCCACCTAACTTACAGATGCTCACTTCCTACTGAATTCGATCAAAAGTTTCATAGCTTCCGTACCACTTCTGTCATATACCGGCATTTTGATATGAAAACCTGCAATAACTGATATAAACTTATTTGAATTATGGTATGTAACAATGATTTGACCACAATAGACTTGGGAGATGATTCTGTACACTGACAATTGAGACAAAGCGAAATCTACAGATGACATTTTCTAGAATATCAACGTAAATTCATGTTTACTCTTAGATATTTCAATCTATACATCGCAAACTCATTCCTGAAATGAAGTTAGGAAATTTTCCTTATATTAATGTCTGTAAATTGAAACAAGAAAATTGTTGAGAAGAAAATGAAAACAGCATGAATAATGGAATCAAGAGGTTTTATTCATGAATATAAACTCAAGCATACAATGTATATAACATTGCTCACAGTCCATGCAAGAGCAATGCTTAGCGCTGACCACATTCAATACAAAACTCTTGTAACGTATCTACCAGCACAACTTAAATAAAACACTTTCTTCCTAAAACCGGTATCCGATATAATGACCATTGATTAAATTACAACAAGCGATATAGGGATCCGTCTACAGAACCACGACAAACTCATGCTCAGTATTGTACAAATATATATTCAATATGCATTTATGTAACAAGACAGAAAAGCAGAACATATTGAGGCTGATTAAGTGCAACCCAACAAAACAACTCGGCTGAGATTCAGATGTTCCAATTCGTAAATTGATGAAGTGGAAAAATATTAAACGTAAAGAAAGGCAGAAACTGAGACAAATTTCATATAATATAACCATGCTCCAATTATCTTATCTTCCAGGAAAATAGAAAAATAATCAGTGGTGCTGTAGATGCTGATAAAAAATTGTTGTAACTTGAAGAAGAAAAAAATTGTCTACTAATTTCATGAATGAAAATTAATAGCAAAATAAAAAAACGGCATCAATTATTGGCTGGTAGATGTGAGCAAAAAACGTCCGCATGGCAAATATGTGACCCGCAGCAAGGAAGGTGATGTGGACCAGAAGCACACCTATCAATGGCTACGAAGTTCACAGATAAAGGCAGCGTGCGAAGAATTCATTGTAGCTGCTTAACTCAGAACAACCAAACGAATTTGATAAAAAATATATATAGTAGACCCGACATGCCAATTGTGCAAGGTTAAAATGAAACAACAGGCCACCCATTCTCTGGATGTAAAGTTTTATCACCTTTCCAGTATAAATCATGACCTGACAAAGTTGACCAATATCTAAACTAGTTACTATGTCGGCATTATAAAATCAAAAATGTTAAGATGTGATATAAGCATCATCCTGTAACTGAGGGAGAAAATGTAACAGTACTTTGGGATTTTCCAGTTCTTACGGACCACATCACTTAAAGTGAATCCACTTATGGTATATACGAAAGTTGTAATAAAAGGGGATGTTATTGAAATCAGTTTCACTGGATGTATGTCTAATCACTTCAGCATGAAATGTTGTTGTTACACAGCATTCTGTAGAAAAATTCATATGTTCAAATCTCATTATGCAATCTCCTTTATTCAGATGCAATAATTAATAGCATTGAAGAAATATCGAAAGTGTAGTATGATAGTCATTATACGAAGGCAAATATAAAATGTGTTCTGCAGCAAACAGACAGGTCTCCCAAGCGATATATAACGCAGGGATTTTCCTCTCCACTAACTCGAAATTACACACGATGGATTAAAATGACAGTTGCAACTCTTCTTGAAAGTGTATGGTGTAGACTGCATTACACATTTATCCATTGAGACCGAAACCGTTTCCCAATCTCAAGTAGAGAAAAAGCCTTGTTTACCAAACTGAATATTCTCATTTGTCGTAAATAGCTGACAACCACCAGAAACCATTAATAAACCAACATTATTACAGAATCGTTAGTTAAATATAATAATAAACTGTTTCAGAACGGTCGTGTGAAACTCTGAATAAGAGTTTGTGAAGTTATTTTCGTCAATAGAAGCAGCACATATGCTAGGACACAACAATCTCTTAAGCAGAACGAGTATAGATATGAATAACATATGGGAACCAGTATTAAGGAAGGATAGGAAAATATTAGCTTTATAAGCCCTAAAATTTACTCCATAATTGCACATGGGCATAGGGCGCGGGCTACTAACCCCAAGATTCCGAGTTCGAATCTAGGCAGTTACCTGAATAATAATAATAATAATAATAATAACATCGAAAAATACATTAGGAATGAGAACCCAGACACCTGATGAAGGCTGGAGGGTATATCAGCCGAAACGTTGTGTTAACATCAAACAAGATGAAGACCGATATCTTTGAAAATGTAAATAATCAATAGAAAGGTATATTACTCTGACTTTGATATTCAGGTACCATGTGCTTAGTTGTATAGATATGAATATGTATGCTTCCATTTGTCTATATATATATATATCGTATAGAATGACAGGGTAGGGGTAATTTAAATTCATGCGATAATGAAGGGATTCCCAAGAGTATTTGAGCACATAAAAGAAGCGAAACAGGTTGCCAGTTAAGTACGATGCTAGTAATTAAAACTGTTCCTTCAACATAACCTTTAAAATTTAGGTTATATGATAATTAACATAACTGAATCATTGGATGTTTTATTGCTGTTTGAAAACCTCACTGCTGCATGAGGTTTTCTAGTATTTCTAATTAAAGTTGCTAATTCTATCATGACAACTATGCATTAATTACATAGAAAAGTAATTTCAATGCTTACACACACGCACGCATCTTTCGGTACATGCATAAATACGTATATATATATATATATATATATATATATATATATGCATACATACACACACACATATATATATATACATATATATACACACATATACACGAACTCATATATATATATATATATATATATATATACACACACACTCATATATATATATATATATATATATATATATATATATATATATATATATATATATATATATATATATATATACATATACTTATAAGGTGGTGTAATCCATTTTTCTATATATACATACACATAAATGCATGAATACACAAATACACAAACTCACACACACAAACATACATATGTGTATGTGTGTGTGCGTTTATGAAGCTCAGGTTTGTGTGTGCCTGTAATTAAATATATCGATCTCCGTTGGCTACACAATGATATTCCATTAAGCACAGTAATTAAACTCCGAATTACATTGTACATGACTGAGAAATCCACATCGGCAGGTATCTCTTGCGCAATTCTCTGGCTGACTCAGCGGGACGCAGTAGGTGATGCGTGGACCAGATAATTACAGGTAAATTCAGTCCGAATTTCCTCGAGACATTTTCTGTTATTAACGTTTCATTCTGAATCATAAGACGTCCAAAACAACGACAAATTTCAATGAAGATGCCGCAGTGACATATCTAACACCTATACTTCTGATTGCAAAGAGCATTTCTCAAAGATTCATTGGAGCTGCGTCGTTAAGTATTTCTATAAATATCGTCAGCAAAATGCATGAAATATGTATACATAAAGAAATATAAATACATACATACATACATACATACACACTTGCATACATGCATGCATACATATATACATATGTACATACATACGTACATATATACACCCTTACATACATGGATGCATGCATGCATATATACATACATGCATACATACATACCTACATATATACTGCCTAAATACCAATCTTGGGAAATTAGGCTTCTCAAAACCAGAAAGGAAAAACTAGTTCGAAGACTACAGATCCAACCCATCACTGGAACTTTAAAATTCCGAAAAACTTCCCAGAATTTTAAATATATCTGAGCATGTCTAGATATGCAAGTATATGCATGCGAATACATACACAAAACAAAACAAACAAATCTGCACATATACATACATACAAACAAAAGTACCCTGTTGTTGATGTTGAAATTCCAACGAAGATGAGTTGGATCTAGTTTAGAGATCGGTTCTTTCTCTATTTGCAAGAAGTCTTGAAATAAAACTGAACAAAGGCATACATACATGCATACATACATACATACATACATACATACATACATCAAAACATACTGACCTGGAATAAATATAAAGAATCCGTCTGTTATTGAATATGTTCACAAATACCAGCACAAGGAATACAGGAGGTGCATTCAAATCAAAACGTTCGTCAAGTGCAAGCATAACTGGCCGGATATTGTTATTTGAGACGGAGAAGAAAAAAATGTGTATCATCATACTGGTCAACTGTCCTGCTAATGTGAATATCTCTTTGAAAATTGTAGAGAAGTGAGATAACTTTGGGCAAATGCTTCTAAACATTTCATTTCTATATTCAGATTATTCATTCACATTTAATACCAATATGAACTGTAGCACTAGGGTCCGTGGGGAAATGCGTAAGCGACAATCAAGATAAGTTAGAGTTTCAGAAAAAGAAAACAACCAACCAAGACGCACGACAGTAAAAATATGTAAGACTTTTCTCAAGATTAAAATGTGACATTGTGTTCGTTGTCTCCATTCCAGCGATGGAGCTTTGTATCGTTGTCAGATACTAGCTCCTTTTTGAAAAGAACTTACATAATCAAAAACAGAAAATAACATACATACATGGGAAACAATATAATGGCGTTCGATTCTGGGCTTCACTAACAGAATCCCCACACCTTGCCAAAATACCAGCTGCTATAGTGAATGCCACTGAGAGACTGAAAACAAAGTGTTCCACAGTTATAACTGACAGCTACAAAAGCAAAACCTATTGTTACAAAACAAAAGGAAGCTATTAACAGGCGTTTTAGTTAGCTGTAATGTTGTCTGTACTGGCAGTGGTCTCCTCGTGGGCCCCGTTAACAAAATGACAAAACTACATGCTGGGATATGAAGAAAAGAACGAAACTAATGTCAGCCATATATTTTTCTTCAAGGCTTAAAGTTATATTCTATGACCAATATCAAGTGTCAATTAGAACTAATCACAACATTCCCACGAGATATAGGAATAGAGCTTAGGCAAGTTAAATGCTCATACAAGCCAGTCAACGGAGGGAAGATTGTCGACCAGACAGAAAATATGAACTTCAACGGTTTTTCCACCTCAGTTAGCACTAATGAAGAAAGCTACAATTATTTCAGGATCGATGCAAATGTTGCAACGCTGGTGTTGTTACTAAAACCAGAATAACAAAGCAGAATAACAAACAACATTTGTAGACTCCGGAATGCGTGGAACTCACAACTGTTAGTAATTTACAAGATCATATCTCACAATGCCTTTGCAATACCAGTGCTAGTACCAACATTTGGGATACTGGACTGGTCACTCGACAAGACACGCAGCCTGGATATCAACACAAGAATGATACTGACTACGACTGGCAACATCCACATTAACAGTAAACCTCATAAGATTTGTGCGAGACGAAGTGATGGGAGTGGGAGAATCCGTCAGTACAAACAGCCTTCGAATGTCGGTTTGTGTCACTCAGACAATACCTGCTGAACATTCAAGAAAGAAATGAGCACATTCTATGCATATTCAAAAGTGAGAGCGACAGTAGCTTCAGAGCTGGGAAGAAAGTACAGCGGAGGTACTCTGGGAATACAACTGTCTCAAGCGACCTAAGGAAGGCTGGACAGGCCTACCTAAACAGAAACTTGGAAGAGAAGCAGACACCATACTTGTAAAAATCAACGCATAGATACATATCTCATAATCTAGAAGGCACAACATTGTTAGAAAGAGTAGCCTCCCCTTGACCGTTAATAGATATATTACATCCCACCGAGAAGATATGCCTCAGCTATCCAAGAATACTAAAGGGCTACTAAATACATGTTAAACAAGAAGAACAGAGACACCATCAAATTCCAAGTTGTGAGGGAAGCAGTTTGCTCAACTATAGCAGTGTGCAAGATATTCCCCACATCACAGCAGCTGCCTCGAAATGTCTACGATAAATTACCTGCCCCTGGGACAAGATATAATTGCAAGACTATTTACAGCGTTATCCGAAAGAAGAACTGCCCTAATTATAAATCAAAGGCAAGGGAAAGCCAGCAGGTATGTACACCATTAAAATCAGAAAATACTGAAGGTACAATCAATTCACCGTAAACATAACAGGCTTGATATTGTTTTGTGGCTCAGGTAACAAATGGTATGCCGTAGACTGCAGCTGCTCAGCAGATGTGAATGTACAATAAAATTCCCTGAAAAGGAGAACATTATGGCGAATCAATGCAGAACTTACAGCTTTTGTATCCTGACTATGAATTCTCATTTGTACTTATCATCATAGGTGTATTAGGTCGTGTACCAACGAATATGCGCAAAACTCTAGAAATACTCGGTTTCACAGAAAAAGATTCTCCAAATGCAATCTATTAATAGCACAATGAAAATTTGTAATTTATTCCGAAAATTCTTATTTGGGTAGATAGATAGATAGATAGATAGATAGATAGATAGATAGATAGACAGGTAGGCAGACAGACAGACAGACAGACCGACAGACAGACAGACAGGCAAATAGATAGATAGATAGATAGATAGATAGATAGATAGATAGATAGATAGATGGATGGATGAATGTATGTATGTATGGATGGATGAAATGGATGAATGGATAGATAAATTGGTAGGCAGAGAGAGAGAGAGAGAGAGAGAGAGAGAGAGAGAGAGAGAAAGAGAGAGACCTTTCTTTATTGGCCACACAAAGCTGAACACAGAGGGGATAAATACAAATGTAGAGCTTTTCTTTTCGAAAAGGAAAAAGAAAGGGGAAAAATGTGAAAAAAAAAAAAAATTTCGATCAAAAGGGAGCGGGGGGAAAGAGTAATTTTGCAAATATGGCAGTATCTTTATATCCAAAACATATCTAAATTCATGATACTTATTGTATTGGAAACAGTATAATAAGTTGCACGACAATGTATAGTGCATACGATGTATGTATACTATATATATCTATATATATATATATATATATATATATATATATATATATATATGTATATACATATATATATATATATATATATATATATATATATATATATATATATATATATATATATATATATATATATATATATATATATATAAATATATATACATATATATATATTTGTAGCTGTGTGTAGCATGAAGAAGTGTATTTCAGATTCATCATTGGAAATTAAATGGTATCTCACACCAAATAATACATGTAGCCGTAATACACATATTCCATCCAATTTAACGTTATTCGTTTTAATTAATTCCGTTCGTAAACAGGAATAAATATACTTTGATATTTACAATATTTATTAATAAACATCATTAAATTCATTTTGTTAGATTTAATTGACAAATCTTCCACCATGTGAACACTACTTAATAACGTCAAATTATTAAACATACAAGTTGAATAAACAGAAGGTATACAGCCACAACAACTACAATAAAACAACAATACGCAATCACATTATAACTACAATATTAACTATAAATGTCATTGATACAATCGCTAACTTTGGGAAAACTATGAATGGAGAAAGGGAAAAGAAAAGAGAACCAACAGTGAAGTATATTGAGGAAGTGACAAAAGTGAGATCGACAGTAAGAATAAATATATAACATTCGCAACGACGCCAAATATACAAAAAAATACCAAAGGAATATATCTCTAAAATATGGCCGGCGTTATTCGGATCTCAACATACACAAGGATAATAACATCATACAAAAACGGCATATGCCATTTTTTTAATGTTGTCATGTAATTTGTGGTACGTTGATGGTATTAATTCTATTTTTATTTAAGTGTTATGCTTTAAACACATTGTTATTTCTCTAACATTGGTTTCAAATTTTTGAACTAAAGCTTGAAATTTTAAGGGAGGAGGCAAGTGGATTATATCAACCCCAGTGCTCAACTGAAACTATTTGTCATCATCGAAAAAAAAATGAAACTGAGCCAATAATTGAGTAAGAATGAGTAGCACAATATAATCCATAGTTGTAGTAAATAAGAACTATACAATCTTGGATTGACATTTTCATCTACAAGATCCATTCTGTTTGAGATGTTTTGGGTAACTAGTATGACAATATAGTCACTGCATGTAAACAAATGCATTGTTTGTTCATTATTTTCACTTTACACTAATAGCAGCCATCTTATTTTCCTGACATTCCCAAAATATAGCTTATTTATGAGGAAATGAAAATTAAATGTTTTCGCTTTTACATGTGCGCATCGTATGGCGTGATGTGTGAAAGAGTTGAATACAAAACATTAGCGACCAAGGAACAGACCTTAAAAGCAAAGTCTACCTCGGTGGTATTGGAACTCAGAACGTAATGGCAAACGAAATGCCGCTCATCGTTTGTTAGCCCGACCAGCTAAAAATTCGGCCATCTGACCACCTTATATTTCCCTTATATTAGCCTTAGATATTTGGAGCCCTATCGATGACTTATATCGGTCTCCAACATATAATGAGGTTGTTTCACTCCGACCTCTATATGTTCTTCGATACTGAGGCTAACAAACCCACATTGTACAGCCGTTGTCTACATTCAGCAATTACTTACGTCTTCCAGAAGCTGGAATCGAAACAATAAATTCGACAACACCATGAACTTATATTTGGATGTTTGATCATCATTTCTGTTGACTCCTTATAAGGCTTACTATTCAGGAGACTAAGATCAAAATATATTTCCTGCTTAGTGTCCGAACTATTCAGAAGTAATTTCAAGAGGCATTATTATATGATTATTGCTTATAATTATACCCACATTAAACCATTCAAAAACATGTTTTTTAGAAACATTCAACTGTAGCAGCAGATTATAATCTGAGTACAAGGTTTACACCTTAGCAACAAAAGTAATATCCTACATTCAAATACAGTTACACAATTGTACAATAATTCTATACTAAATACTGTCTTCTTAATGCAAAGGACACTTTTGAAGAATTTCGTCTGTCTGAAAAAAAAAATCACTTTGTTTGATTTTTTAAATAGAATTTGTATGATTTTTTTTCCCTTGAATACGTATTTTTTAATGAATTTTCGAAAACTACAAAATAAAATTTCTATTCAGTTTTATTTGAAAGTTATTCTGCGAGTTGAAAGTGAATAGAGGTTTTGTTTTTATATGTTTTTGTAAACCAATGCATATGCTTATCTCTCGCTCTCTCTCTTCTCTCTCTCTCTCTCTCTCTCTCTCTCTCTCTCTCTCTCTCTCTCTGTATATATATATATATATATATATATATATATATATATATATATATATATATATATATATATATATATATATATATCGGTCTGTCTGTCTCTAACTATCAATCAATTTATCTCTCTCTCTCTTTCTATGTATATATATATATATATATATATATATATAGAAAGAGAGAGAGAGAAAGATATATATATAAGATATATTTACATATATATATATACAAGTATATATATATATATATATATATATATATATATATATATATATATATATATACATATATATATATATATATATATATATATATATATATATATATATATATATATATGTGCGTGTGTGTGTAAAAATATGCAAGTGTATGTATACATATACATATATATATATATACACATGTTTGTGTGTCTGTGTGTGTGAGAGTGTGTACACATTTTTATACAATTAGAAACGACAATAAATTTCGATAGAATTCGTTATATATAGCAAATTTCCATTCCTCTATACCCTAAACACACTCGAAAACATATTCTTACGCATCATTGAAACAGTCTGTATGTATTAGTTCCAAAATGAAAACACAGCAACACTAAGTACATACATCAATACACCCACATTGCACATGAAGAGACATACTGCATAAAATATACTGTATTTCGTATTTATCTGCAAATATAAATGTATTTTCTTTCATAAAATATGTACCTCTGCGTCATGTATTTATATAAACTTATAAAATTCATATGTATCTATGCTTTTAATTTACATAAGTCCATACATACACTTGCGGTGGGTCAGATAAACAGATACACACACTCTCACACACCACACATAGACACACATGCATATTTACTTAATCACACTCATATATGTGTGGTTATGTGCTTGTGTTGAGCTGTCCTATTATGCCAATACACACACATACACGTGTATATATTTATGATTATATGTGTGTGAGTGTATGTAAATAATTGTGTGTGTGTATATATATATGTATGTATATATATATATATATATATATATATATATATATATATATATATATATATATATATATATATATATATATATATATATATATATATATATATATAGACAGATAGATAGATATTTACATATATATATACATATACACACAAGCACACACATATATATATACATACACATATATGTGTAGGTTTCTGTGTGTATCTTTACGTATATACACATGATCAATGTATGTGTGCGTGTATGTGTCTCTATGTGAATATGCGTATGTGGTGTTTTATAATATATAATCTGACTAAAAACTGCTGATGAAAAACTCAATAGCAAAATATATTCAAAGACATGTTCACAAAGGTGGATGCAAGTGTTTTGCTTTTTTTTATATTCCTTATTGTTTTATACATCTGTTGTTGTTTCATTTGATAATATCGTTGAAATTTCTGTGAAACTTCCATCAAAGTTTTCTATTTAGTTTTTTGTTTTCTATATAGCTGAATGCTTGCGAGAACATTTTCATATTCCTTTATATATTTAGATATTTTATTTTAGTATACTACAATTGTATTGTGTTATTCAATCGTACTTTGTATGTTTGTAGACCTTTTCCTTTAAATTACGAATGTACAGGTAAAGTTCTTTGAAGTGCTCGAGGAAGTCGCTCTGTCGTAACACAGAAACAATGCTCCATCGCTGGATCGCGTGTTACAGACTTTTAATTGTTATACACGGAACATTACAAATGACTTACATATCTCAACTGTTCCTCTTACAGATACTAAATAATTGCCTCCTGGCTATTTTTCCCCAGAAATTGATAGCTTTCCGTTTTTTTTTTTTCCTTTTATGTATGTATCACTTGCTTTTGAGTTCCCATGTCATAACACTCGAGTATAACACATTTCTCGAGCCTACACTTGCCTTGAACATACATCACGCTCCAATATAAAAAATACAATAACACTACTTTCCTCTACCGGTATCAAAAGTGGTCTCTAGAGCCATCCGTATTCTACCTTCTGGTATAACAAGGTGATACAAAGAGATTATACATAATTACTTCAATGAAGTTTTCCATAGTATAAACACTCGGAACGAATGTCAAAGAAAGTTCACTTCTCTACCCGCTTTGAGCAGGAGATTTCTTGATGAAGTTCGAATAACGTGGAGCCTTCTAATCAATCTTTTCCATCGAGAATGAGTTATTTTGTTCGTCTCGGTATTAAACGGTTCATATTATGATCCAACAGTATAACTTTTAAAAAGCCCAGCGTCCTGCCTCAATGCATTTTTATAAGTTTAATGCAATATTTCTTTTTGTAGTTATTGTGCAGACGAGGGATGCGAAATGGACGTTCCAATGATGGAAGCGGAACACACACGCACACACACACACACACAAATATTATATAGAGGTACTGAGAGTACATTGGTTGCAACGTGAACGTTCAGAAATATATAGTTTGCGGATCATCGATCAGGTGATTATATTGAAGCCACTGCATGAACCACTCTCGTGGTCTACGATCCTACATGTTGTGGCATGTTTCTTTTTATATGCAGTAATGAAAATATGTGACAGGAAATTGTCAGTCAACATCCATTTTACATTTCTAAATCTCTCAGCGAGATTTATGCAGTAGCAGCACAATAAAGTGATAGCATGTTGTCATGTTAATGTGGCAATCCAATGAAAGAGCAGGATGCTTTTGTTATTTAGCCCTATGAAATACCGTTTCCTGTTGGACTTGACACATTTCCTGTGTCCTTATGCTTTCAAAGTGGAGACAGGCATCTCCACCCAGCAAAGCCAGAATCAAGAGACTAGTTTCAGATTCATTGCTCATCATCAGTCTGGAGTAGCACGGCTTACTAGCTGTCAATGCCTACTACATACTGATGATAAGCAATGACTCTGAAACTAATCTCTGGGTGCTGGCTTTGCTGGGTAGAGGTGCTTGACTCCACTTTGAAACTATAAGGACACAGGAAATGTGTCAAGTGCAACAGGAAACTGTGTTTCCTAGGGCTAAATAACAGTAGCATTCTTCCCTTTCATGGGACTGTCACGTTAAGATAAAAATATACTATCACTTTAACATCTATTTTATTACTGATGAGTTCCCAAAGATATGCATCAAGAATGCAGGAAGAAGCTGTTTTGAAGCCGTTTGATTAGATGTAATAAAACATGGACAATAACCGTGAAGCGACTAACTCAGTCAAAGCGAGAAAAACTGAACAAACAAATAAGCAAGAAAAAATATATATTTGATGTGCATGTCTTTCATGCCTGATATATCGAACAGTGTCGCAGAAGAAATTACTAATCAATTTTTACACAGAAATAGTGATATACACTCCCGGTGGTATATATGAACACGAATGTAATATTTATATCAGAAGTACATCATAGACATGAAGTGGATGTTATGTGATAATTCGGCTTAAATAAAATAGCAGCTAAATCTTCTCTGTATCTCAATGTAATGGCTTTTATAATCAAATTCTTGGGACGATATGTCCAACGAACGACAAATAGGATGAATGCAAGAATACCAGTTTTGTACATGTGGTTTTTATATCAAAGGTTACCAAAGAAAAAAGAGAACACCAAAAATACACATGCTGTCTTGTAAAATGCGCTTATGTTTTACAATATCTACGGAATCCATTGATGAGATATAGCCTCGGATTCATATACAGAGATAGAGGATATATACTCTACACCCACCAAAAATATATGATATCATCTCGATATTAGAAATCCATATAACCAAATAAGTGATTGTTTTTTTATCCTAATTATCATCATTTTCAGAGGCATAAACATTATTAGTATCGTCATTTGCTTTTTGTTACAATTGGCGGGCAGACAAGGTTAAGACAAGCGGAATTTTGAAATTTAATTTCAGATTGTGTATATATTTCTGAAGTCAAACATATTGATAAATTGAGAAGCACAATTTTGAGCAATTTTTTATTTAAAAGACAAACAAAAATGGTGATTTAATAACACGATATAAATTCACTGTGTTATTAATATTTATTTTAAGAATAATTATTATTTAAATTTTTGGGTTTTTTTTTTGCTAGTGACAATAATAAGCAACAACCAAAAACAACTTATTAGCATCTAACAATATATTGATATAAAGATTAAGTTTAATATATCTAATCGCATTCCATCGTAAATATTTCTTTTTCAGAAATATATAAAATAAAAATGCAAAGCTTTCCTGTTCAAAATTGAGAAATATCATTATATATATATATATATTTATATTAATTACTTATTGGATTTTCATGTTTGTTAAAGTGTAGAAGCGTTCTCCCCTGACATCATTCTAAATCAGCCCTTCTCAATTTACCAATGCCTCTTATCCAATGAACTAATCTATCTCTCCAAATTCTAGTCCAAGTCGCATTCCCCTTATATACACACATGTGCAAACATAAACACACATACACACGGACACACACACACAAGCTGCAATGCCACACTATCCTGGCTTTCAATTTCATACACATTTAATGATTCGTCATTGTTTTACACTTGGCAATGCCATATGCTCTCATACTTTCTCTCATCCATTCAGTAGAAATTACTTTAAAAAACTTTACATCAATCACCTCACCATTACAACTCTTCTCTCATACACATGGCCCTATAACCGCTCACATCATTATGTGGTCTATTGTCATTCTATTGACATTTACATATCTGTTCAACACGCGCATTCCCACAGACATGTTAAATAATTATGGATCTATCTATCTATATAGCTATCCATCTATCTATCTATTTATCGATCTATCAATATCTCTCTCTCTCTATCTCTCTCTCTCTCTATCTATCTATCTATCTATCTATCTATCTATCTATCTATCTATCTATCTATCTATCTCTATATATATACATATATTGACCGTGGGATTGTACCTACAAAGTTCATCTTTGTGGCACAAGTCCAGGCAATGTTGCTTATGGAAGACCAGCAGTCACACATGCATACCAGCCTCCTCTCTCCACACCACCAATGTCATCCAAGGCAAAAACAACCGCCGATATAGCTCGGCACCTGTCTCGTCACAACTCATTTCTACAGCTCAGTGAAATGTAGCAACGTGAAATAAAGTGTTTTACTCAAGAATACAACAGACAACTTGTTTCAGGAATAAAACTCACTGACTCATGATCGTGATATTGACGCTCAAACCACTCAGCCATGAGCCTTCACATGTACATATATATATATATATAAATACATGTTGGCACTCCGTCGGTTACGACGACGAGGGTTCCAGTTGATCCAATCGCCGGTACAGCCTGCTCGTGAAATTAACGTGCAAGTGGCTGAGCGCTCCATTTACTGTTTCGAAACGGCAGTATCTCATTATAGTAACCGATATATATGTGTGGCATACGTATCAGCTCATTCATTCCCTCGGCCGGAATATATATAAAGAGACTAAGTGCTCCCTCGTTCTTACGTATAAATTGTACACAAACTTCATCATTTTTTTTAGCCCTATGTCCTAGTTAAGGACTAGCAGTGAAAGATGGTGCAGTATTTCATTTTTCTTTCCCTGGAGAATATGCTAATCGTGTCCCCGAAGTGTAACATCATTCACCTACATGAGAAAACGGAAACTATCAAGAAAAGATATCCATCAGATGCACCGGACGTTTCCAAATATTCATCAGAATAAAAGAAAAAGAGAAAAAACGGTAGAAGTTAAAATTTGAACTGGGATCCCTGAAATCCATGTCGTTGTAACTTTGCAGTCCAAACTGTTTATATGATAAAGAAGCTAATATTTCTCAGTAACACCTGTCCCGTTTCAAATATTTCTAATGACTATGTCAGAGCGAAAGTAAATAATTTGTCAGCGCCTTTACAATTGCGTAGAAGAGATCGAATATTATTCAACATTAACCGTGAGTCATACAACTATCCTCAAATACTACTTTTCGGAATAATGCAAAGAAACGCGAATTGTCCATAAAACACTGTAATATTATTGAAGTTGATGTATTTCATGCACGGATTCGATGCATTTCAAATACATACATCTGAAAATGCGGCTAATATTCTCTTTAATCCGAAAGGTAGATAAATCAACATCTGGACTAATCGGTACATTTGTGTGTTCGAGACTGTATTAGCTTCGAAATTATAGATACTGTGCTATTCGTTGAAAGGGCCTATAACTCTGCTCTCAAAGTGGTTTCACGGTCTTGATAAATCGAGCAGTCAGTGGAGTTGCCGTCTTGCGAATTGCTTTACATATGTATGGATACTCATCAGCTAAAACTGTTTGTTGATGAAACCAAAGATTTAATGTTATACCATTTCAATTCCTCCTGGGTTAAAAGTTAACGGATTATTCTGAGAGCCGAGTATGACTTGGTACAGGGGAATTTCGAAGGCGGTTCATGCTCACAAAGAGAATTGCACCGTTTAATTAAAGTAGAAAGTAAAAATTAGTTTAGAGAGATTTTACATATTGATTTAGACCTCAAAAAAAGCAAGCCAATTTCTTCAATAGGAAGACATGTGCTCACACATACATACATACTCGCACACACACAAATGCAGATATATACATATGTAAATGTTAACACACACACACACGTATTTATCCACAGTAATAATGCGACTTACCAAGGCAGCCTGTGATTAGCCAATGATGCGCAAGGCAGGATCTGTTTCAATGAGAAGTTGGTTTAAATACAACACACTCCTCAACTCAGAAATCATAGAAGAGATTGGAGGACGGAGAAATATCGATTAACCATTTCGTGATTTAGATGTCGCTGAAGATATGAATAAAGATATTCAATAACATTTTCAGAAACTTTTTTTTTTTTGCTACAAACAACAGAAGAAAACGTAAGCATGTCTGACTAAGCATGTATGAAAGTAATAACAGAAAATATATATAACCCCATATAGGTATAAATAGATATGTGTAAGTGTGTATATATGTATATATTATAACTTTCTCTCTCTTTCTCTCTCCCTCTCCCTCTCTCTCTCAATATATATATATATATATATATATATATATATATACATATATATATTTATTTATTTATTTATTTATTTATTTAGGTGTTTCAGCCAAGTGGCTGCGGTCATGCTGGTGCACCACCGTGATTTTCACGTTCCTTGCATGGCTCTTCTCCCCCACCTGACATGGTCCAATCAAGAGTGTTGATGGCACATCTGGTGTATAAGAGAATTTGACACAGCTGCCCTAAACTGCGTCTCATTACGAGCCATTGGTTCGTCTGGTATCGTGGAGAGGAAAGCGTCAAGTTTTGTCTTGAAGACCTCCGCATCCATGTCTTGCATGTCTCTCAAATGTTTTGGCAGGGCATTGAAGAGCTGAGGTCCTCTGAAACCGAGGCTGCTGCAGTATCTCGTTCTTATGTGAGATGCAGTGGACGGTACCTTTGGCACCATGCAGTGGCGACCCGTGCGGGCATTCCTGTAGTACTTGATACCAAAGTTTGGCACCAGTCCTTCCAGTATTTTCCATATGTATATTATTACATATCTCTCCCGCCTGCGCTCCAGGGAGTAGAGACCTAGTGCCTTCAGTCGCTCCCTGTAGTTCAACTGTTGGACTGTGGCGATCTTTTTTGTATAGTGCCGCTGAATTGCCTCGAGTTCTGCTGTCCGCTTAACACTGTGTGGTGACCACAACTGAGAGCAATAGTCTAGGCGGCTCAGAACAAATGTCTTCCATAGAATCAACATGACTTTTTGATCCCTTGTACGGAAAGTCCTCAGTATCCACCCCGCCAGTTGTCTGCACCTTGCTGTCAACTTGATAATGTGCATGTGAAATGATGCATCACTACACATGTTGATGCCCAGATCTCTAACTGTTTGTGGTTCTGGGATTGCAGTACCTCCAGGCCCTGTGTATGCCAGTTGGGAGGTACTTGTGGTCTTGTAGCGCAGTACTTGAAATTTTTTTGCATTGAACTGCATATTATTTTGCTCTGCCCACTCATATATTGCATTTAGGTCATTCTGCAGGCTTACAATATCATCAGGATTCTGTATTGCCTGAGATATCTTTGTGTCATCAGCATAGCTAGTGACAGTGGCTCTCCGAGTGACCGTGGGTCAACCTTAATTTACTATATCTATTTTCAATTATTTCATTATTCACCTACTTTATATATTCGTTCATACATCCCGCCATTTCTTTTCACTTCATTTATGACTTGATTGGTTTATTCGTTGACTTGTTTCTCGCTTTCCTCTCCTTCATTTCAGTCAATCAATTCTAGTGCATATTTATTGGCTTTCGTTGTATCATTTTATTAATTCTGATTTTCATTTGTTGTATAAAGGTCTTCTCATTAAAAGCTCAAGCTGCACCCGTCTCAATAATACTACTCGGAGCTTGGGTACGTTGGGAAGAGGATGGTACGTGCTGTTGTACGAGGGACCAGACTCCATATATCACTCATCTTTATTCAGCTTGCTTTATACAGCTGCACTGAAAACCAAGCAGCAACCGAAGTAGACTCATCCAACTGGAAGTCTTGTAGTTATTCATTCTTCTTTTCCGATCTTAGAGTTAATAAATGTTGATATCTCATCCCACCAAGTATTTCCCTCCCCATTCCAATACACTCTAACACAAACACACAAAACCAATTCCTTTATTAACTCTCTCAAACACCACATTCCTTAGTGAAATATTCATTCTTTCATTCGTTACTCACTCTTTATACCTATTATCTATTTAACTGAATTATTAAATCAATAACTCACTCTACTTCAGAACGGATCATTTTTCGCTAATGGTATCGATTGTTTTAACTTTGTAATTTGTTATCAATTCCTCATAGTAGTTTTCTTTTCTTTTTCTTCTTCTTCATCATCACGTATTACTATTATGACTATTCCTTTTGCTTACCTCTAACTATGCTGGTGAAAAGTGCTGTTACTTTACATTTGCTCTGTTACTATATCAAGTGCCATCGTCACTGTGCATGCGCAACCTATCTACACTGGATTGAAAACAGAAGTTTTGGAGCTCCTTCCGTAGTTTCCTTTTAATTTTTAGGATAATCACTTTAATTTCCAGCTAATTACTTCAAAACCGCATATTATTTTGCCTTCAATCAAATACAGGCTTTGGGCACATGTTTTACTAATAGAACACACGAGGTGGCCAGAGCCTAGAGATTGTTAGGATACACTGGGCACATTATAAATATCAGACTAATCAGGTGTCTCAATGGTAAGAAACTATTCGTAGAATTTATGCCTTTATGCCAATACGTTGTACGTGAAATGATATACATGTATGTGTGTGTGTGTATGTATATTGTTGTGTCGACGCGCCCAAGCGAAGAAGTAGGATCGCCCAAGACGTATAAATGGAGGTAGTCTGGCCGTAGTAGGAGTGTTGAGTAGCAGTCGAGTAGCTGTTGCGTAGCGGTTGAGTAAAGATAATCCGAAGATGCTAGATAGCAGTAGCTTGAGACATAATATACATACATATATATATATGTATATATATATATATATATATATGGAAAATAACACAAAGTAGAAAATTTTAAAATAATTTTATCATGAAGAACATTTTTGTACCGGTTTCAGTCTTTACGACTTTTTGCACTTAGTGTAAAGCATGAAAAACAATTAAATTGTGGAAAAAATTAAATGAAATGTTTTAAAGAATATTTCTATAGTTTTCAAATACAAGGGATATTTTCCTTTTTTCTGTCTGTCTGTCTCTCTCTCTCTCTCTCGGTCGCTCTCTCTCTCTCTCTCTCTCTCTCTCTCTCTCTCTCTCTCTCTTATGCATGTCTTATGTGTGTTAGTGAGTTCAAAGGCATTCCTATTTCATTGACTTATTTCCTCATCATATGTTTGCGTCAAATCAACTGTACTCAGAGATACACCCATGCTTACACAGACATATACTCACAAAATATACACACAAAACATGTCACACATTCGTCTTGACCTTAAACTGGGTGACTGCACAAAATCATGGGCAAATTTTCAGAGGAAAATATATAACCAAATTTAATAGAATCAGAATAGATTCAACGTAAAATAGAATCCGATGAACGACAACAAAAGCAACGAAAAAAGCTGTGATAATATTAATAAGAAAAAGAATTCAGACAGTAGCAGAGTCGTTACCGACAGATCATGGAGTGGTATGAAGTAATTTGCAGGTAGGTTGATAGTGTGGGTGTCAAGGTGTTGTAGACTTGGTTGGCGATAAGAAAACCCCAATACAGCAGATATCGATTTCGGTGAAGATTTGATGGGGGAGGGTGATAAAGGCAGATAAAATATGTCGATGGGGGATAATGATAAGGATGATGAAAATCATCATCATCATCATCATCATCATCATCATCATCAAAACCATCATCATCATCATCATCATCATCATCATCAACTTCATCATCATAATTATTACCACCACCATATCACTACCATTATCATTACCGCCAACATCACCAACATCACAGTTATCATCAACGTCTTCATCATCATCAACATCATCATCATCATTATCATCTTCATCAACATCGTCATCATCATCATCATCATCATCATCATCATCATCATCATCATCATCATCATCATCGTCATCATGTGAATTAATAATTAATGCGTGAGCGAGGACATAGGCAGAGATGGCATTGTACGAGAATCGTCAGTGCGAGTTCTCATCTATTGCACCGCCATATTCCCCCCATCGTACCACTAGCGCCTCCACTTACACAAATTGCTGCAACTATCGTAATCACATCATCAGTATTTCCAGCGTCTTCGTTATCTTTGTCGTCATCGTCGTCGTCGTTGTTACAGTCGTCATCATGAGCACCACCACCCCCACCATACCCATCATGATCATCATGATCATCGTCATCATCAACATCAATATTACCACTACAATCTCTACCACCACCACTACCACCACTACCACCACCACTACCACCAAAGCTAACACTAACTCCAACACCAGCACCGGCATCATCGTCATCATCATCATCATCATTATTATCATTACCTTGATAATTGTAATCACAATCAGTGTAGTTAGGAATCCTGATAACAGCAATCAGTAGGAAAATCACAATTTCCACCGCCCAATTATTATGTACATAATCATCTACACTATTGCGTCATAATCAGAGAAATCATCATCATCATTGTCATCATCTTTATCATCCTCATCATCATCATCATCATCGTTCATCATCATTCACGTCATCGTCTTTGTCGTCGTCGCCTTCATTAAAAAATGACAACAGAAATGTGACTGAGTTTGATTTACCAACCAAGAATTACATAAACAACATTTCGCTCTTCACACCGATCGATCCTTCAAAAAACAAAAAAAAACACACAAAACTATGGACATTTCGTATAAGACATTTCTATATACTTCAAATCTGCAAGGTGTCATTAATCATCAATCTGGGAAATAAGGATTGACCTGGGTCTAAACAACACCGATATCCTGAAGCAGCGATAAAATATCTACGTTTTGCCTGAACAAGCTAGACATAGCAGCTTAATTCCTTTCTGATATCTCTTAAATGCGAAGATAGTGGCTCAGTATTGTTGTTACAATATACTGTAATAAACAAAAATACTCTTGATTACGAACAGAGTATCACTGATCTTCTGAACAAAATATAGAATACATTATTTACATTATTTACATTTGACGGATATTTGTCCTCATCTTGTTTGTGGCTAACACAACATTTCGGCTAATATACCCTCCAGCCTTCATCAGGTGTCATGGGGAAATTTCAAACCCGGGTTCTCACTCCTAAGATATTTTTCGCTGATATTATTTTTTAATTTTTAATTTTTTTTATTTTATAGAGAGGACTGATAAACTCAGCAGAAATGTAATATATAGAAAGATGAGTTCTTAACTTTTGTATACGATTGCCAAATTCCATCACTAAGGTAAACATAGCTGACGTAATCCATCACTACGGCCAACTCAATAACAGAAAGCGCAACTCGAAAGTAACTTATTTATTGGTCCTTTGAACAATGACAATATTTCGACATCTCGTGTATCTTCAACTGGTCTGGTTCAAAATAAAATAAATGTCAGTCTAATTCATTTTTAGTTTATAGAGAGGACTGATAAACTCAGCAGAAATTTTGAACCAGACCAGTTGAAGACACACGACATGTCGAAATACTGTCATTGTTCAAAGGACCAATAAATAAGTTACTTTCGAGTTGCGTTTTCTGTTATTGAGTTGGCCGTAGTGATGGATTACGTCAGCTATGTTTACCTTAGTGATGGAATTTGGCAATCGTATACAAAAGTTAAGAACTCATATTTCTATATAATAATAATAATAATAATAATAATAATAATAATAATAATAATAATAATAATAATAATAATAATAATAATAATAATAATAATAATAATAATAAGAAGAAGAAGAAGAAGAAGAAGAAGAAGAAGAAGACACACACACATGCACACACACACACACACGCACACACACACACACACACACACACACACACACACATATATATATATATATATATATATATATATATATATATATATATATATATATATATATTAGACAGAATGAGATAACAAGAGCCCCATCTTAGTTCCTTCAGTGATGAGTTTCACAATCACCGAGGAATTCCTGGTTAGAATAGAGCTAAGATCGCGTAGCAACAACTATTAATTCATATCGGCCCCACATTTATTCGTTCTGTACGAAGCTCAGATGAGGCAGACAATGAAGCATTACTCTGGCACTGATTAACGCATAAATATTATGGAATGCATTTAGAAAAGGACACCTGATTGATCGTCATATATCATTGCTTATGATTTATTAAAGTTATCCTTTATACCCCAACCCGTGGCTGTCTAACATGTCGCCTCTGCTATTTCAGTCTAAAATTGCATGGCTTCTCATTCGAAGAGCGGCCTCTTCGACTTTCATCAATTACTAGCACAGACGCCGCGCTTAAAAAAGCATGCAGTCCTTTCTTCCCAGAATGTTGGTCCATTGGAATTACCTGTCCTCGTACAATACGCGCTAATGATGGGTTACAGTTGTAGCTTACATTAATGGTCTCCACCTTATCGGTCAAAGCGGTTTTGCAAAGCCATGAACACTGTCCCTTTTTTTCTGACACTGCCACTATAACATCACAGATCTAGAAGATGTTGCCATCATAAAATATTGCATCTTCCATCTCGCGTACACCGGAATATTACATTTATCTCTCGACATTGGCCTCCTAACTAATTTCGAATATAACTATTGCAAAGAGACAATAGACAGTTCTATGAAATATACTATTGATTTGTAGACTTCAGGAAGGGAATTGGTTGTATTTACCATCATAATAGCCAAAATATTTACTAAAATTACTAAAATCATGAGACAGATTATCAGAAGTAATTTTTTAAAAATAGAACAAACAAAAGAAACTATATGAAGAAAATAACAAAAAGAATAACGAAACGCAAGAAGTAGGTAATGAGAGAGGTAGAGATACGGATTTGTAGCTTCATATGTAGGTAACTTAGTAACTAGATAAAAAAAAATAGATAGATAGATAGATAGATAGATAAGGAGAATAAACAGATTCATAAATAAGTCGATAAATAGAGAGGGTGCGGAAGATATGATACAAAAAATGATTGGTAAGTCTTTCTATATATATTTTTTTTTTTGCTTAATCAAAGAAGATTGCTTCTTTGTCTGATTTCTTTTCTGTAGTAAACAAGTACTTCTTAACAATTTTCAATGGAACTTTCCGGATTTTCGAATGTCGTATCATTTAATTTATAAACAAATTTAGCTCAATTATAGATAACATAAACAATGCTATGGTGATGATGCTGAAGGTCGTTATTTTGTCATCAATATAATCGAAATCATGTCTTTGGCCTACAATTCCTTGCGGACTAGCTTACCTCTGATCAATGTGAGTTATAAGTGAGTCATAGCCATACATATACCACCGCGTTGTCACTCAATATTTTCAGATCTGCATTAACGATTGTACATTTTTATTTATGTAATAAAATGTTGAATTTCGTAAGTGTTATTCCTGTTATTTCTGTCAGAGTAACTACATAGAGGTTCCCCACAGTCTCCCGTAGTAAATAACACAATAGGCTTAGCTTCAGGGAAGATATTGATTTTTTGAAAAAAAAAAACTGCTCCAAAGTACCATTCACGAGTGTATTCAAGTATCATCTATCACAGCCAGTGTAGAGGCGCAATAGCCTAGTGTTATGGGCAGAGGACTCGTGGTCGTAGGATAGCGGTTTCGATTCTCAGACCGGGCGTTGTAAGTCTTTATGTGTGCGTGTGGGGTCTAGGTTGTCTTATTGCGTGTTCTATATATGTTGATTGCACCTAGTATTAGGGATGTATTTTATTTGTTAGGAGACTTCGCTGGCAGCGAGCGCTTGGTCGTAATATTAGGCGTGGTTATTAAATATTTCCTCAGTGGGAGAGATGTCAGATATACGGATCGAGATCCATTTGACTATGTTATTAAAGGTGGATCTGTGGTGATTGGAATGAATGTTTAAGTATATAAGGTATTGGTTAGGTTTGTGATAAGGGGAATAATGGGAGGTTTCTAAGCTTAAAGTTACGGGTAAAAAGTTAGCAGTTTTATAGGAATTTTCAAAAGTAATACATAGGTTTAAGGTAGAGAAATATTGGTGTAGATCTTTTCTAGCTCGTTCTAAAGAGGATTTATTTACGCTCTTGGTATGTAGCAAGGCTTCGTCTCTGCAGAGGCCTCCCTTGAGGTTAGGGAAATGTATATGGAGCTGGTGGAGTATGTATAGTCCAACGAGGTCGGTGACCGTGACGGAACCGGATGATCCCATGGTAAAGTGAAATAAATTGCTATGGTTATTGGTATTGTTACGGAGATGGGCCCGGCAATCTTTAATTTTTTAGTTCGTCTATCTTGCTTTCAGGATCTCAATCATTTAATACTACATATATGAACATGCAAGCGGATAAGTGTGTGTGTGTGTGTGTGTGTGTAATTGTGTGTGCACGTATATGTATGTGGGTATATATATATATATATATATATATATATATATATATATATATATATATATATATATATATATATATATATATATATATATATATATATATATATTTATATATATATATATATATATATATATATATATATATATACACGAGAGTTATTGCTATCTAGAAGACCCAAAGAGTGTTAGGTAACGTTAATAATTCCTATGGACAGACTGTAGTTAAACTCTTGGTTCGATAATGATACGAGCGTCTAATATGTGTCTTGTATTAGCATGCATATATATATATATATATATATATATATATATATATATATATATATATATATATATATATATATATATATATATATATATATATACAGAGAGACACACACACACACATACCTATGCGAACGAATTTTCAATTGATATTTAAACGTATGTTCGTCGATTTCATGAACACACACTTGATCAACACTACAAAAAATATTTTTATTCCTTCCCTCCCATTTACGTAGAAAAATATGAATGTTTCTAAAGTTATTTCCGCATTTCCGCATGGAATTCTTGTAATTTGATCGCCCCTTATTAGTTCTAATTATTTCTAACGAATGCTTCGCACAACAGATGTGTTGCATTTAATCTCAACTTATAATTGATTCTTCAACTTGATATTCTAGTTTCATTATTAGCAAATGCATTGAAATAGTCCACACCCACATTACGAAATGTATACAAAAGTCAGATCGAGACAGAATTCGAAATGGTTACTGGGTTGTATTTCAAAAACATAGAGAAACATCGGTATGCCAAATGCCATACGACAAGCATTTCAATTTTATCACAATTGTCTCCACCTCTAGAGAATGTCTCATATTTATCAAACCGTTTAAATCATATTCACCCTCCGTCACTTTTGTGACCTCTCTCCTTATTTGTGTGTGTATGTACGTGTACGTGTGTGTATTAAAAAACAAACGTTTGATAAATGTATAATTTATGCTGGATTAGCCACACATATATGATATTACTCCAAACACAAGTGTAAGAGTCGTTGTTATTTGGATGTAATATTGTTAAATAATGTTTTCATTTATAAAGTTCTCTGTTATCCTCCAATAGAATAGAAATATTTTTCCCTCTCAAAATATATATTGAAATTGCACAAAAGGCAGTAAGTCTTGATATGAAAATACCACAGGAAAAATGAATCAATTAAAACGGGAGAATGTAAAGAATACGTAAATTTATTCTTGATATCCATAGCTAAAGAACAACACTCGCAACGTGCATGTTTCAAAGACCCTTTTATTATTAAACAAACGTAAGATGTTCTATTATTTTCTTTTCTCACAACTTCCTCTTAATAATCATTCTTGTATTAAATGTTTCTGTATAGGTGTTGTTTTAATTAGCAAAAGAGCAATGTATCTAATGTACTTGGAAGACATTAACGTCTTGAAGATGGATTCTGTTTCACTGCATTAACAATTTGTAATTATTTTCTGAACATTTCATATGTTCTAACATACCATCTGCGTAGGTCGAACCATATTTAGGGTATAAACAGAAAAAGGAAGATATATAATAAATAAGTCTTAAAGTTCATGGGAACGGCTTAAGATATATTAATTACAAAGATATATTAATTACAAAGATCCATATAGGTAGCTCGTCACACACACACACACACACATACACACACACACACACACACCCACACACACACATACACACATACGGAGGGCTGACAATTTGTGTTTGTGTGCGTGATGAGGTACCAATATGAATCTAATATAGTACCACTCTGGAACGAACGACATTATTTCATCATACGTAGAAAGTTATATAATTTGTACAATAAATTCGAGGTTGATATATTTCTTCAGACACAATTTGAATCACAATAATCAACTCAAGAATTAGCCCAGCATGCTGACGGTGATTCAAATTATATTGTTTAAAGAAGGAAATGAAATCATTTGGCATAACTTTGCATATATATATATATATATATATATATATATATATATATATGAGAAAGGTTGATTTCAGTTTCATCCTGTTACTTTGGGGGTGGGGTCCAAAGTTAGATCTCTAATAAAGATTCTTCAAATTAAATTGTTAGCTTACCATTGTAAGTATTTTTTAATATGAAAATGTTACAACTATAAAGTGTATTATGAGCTTTTATAGAACTGGTATCGTATATAAACTCACCAAACAATTAAACATGGGGAAGAGAGGATGTTAAAAGTTTTTTATAAAATTTTAATCTATGCATACGATCGTTTTGAATGGCAACACCAACATATAAGCACATGGTAAAATTAAATTAATTACATATTACTATTCTCCTCAGTGCAAAACAAAACTACATCAAAAAGAAAGTATCTGAAGAATATTATATTGTTACAGAAGACTAGATGGAGTGAGTGTCATATAACATATTCGGTTATTCATATCATGAAAGATGAAATATATGAACATGCTTAGGTAGTATTAAGTCTGTATTGAACATTTTTTCTGCACTTCTGTGAATATTGTGACATCTTCTCTTACGTTTGTGAGAATGTTTGCCTTTATATTTTCTGTAAATCTTGGAATTATATTCGCTTTTAAGTCCTCGGTTTACTGCATACTTTCGTTTCGTTAGTGTCAAGCACATTTCCATGGGAGTTATTCAAGTTCGAACCATAGTTTGATTCATACCTTAGTTCTTTGATTTTGTTGTATCTTGAATCAAGACATAAATATGTTTTCAGAAAATGACCACGGTTGACATAAACTGCATGATTTGTTTGACCAATCAGCACTGTCGGATAAAGCAGTCACGTCACAGAAAGTGAGCGAGTTTTCCCACCATACAAATTCACCAATTTTCTGATCGACTGTTGTTTATGGGTGAGCTAGATTAACCTAGAAAGAGAGAGATATGTGGAGAGAGGGAGAAGAAGAGAGAGAGAAAGGGGCTGAGAGAGAGAGAAAGAGGCTGGGAGAGAGAGAAAGAGGCTGAGAGGGAGAGAAAGAAAGAAGAAAGACACACTGAGAGAGAGAAAAAGAGAGAGAGACTGAACCAGTTCCAGAAATGTGCAGCCCGGTTGTTTCTCGCCTGTACTAGCCTTTTATTTCCCTCGTGTGTCTCGCTCCAATCCACAGGCCTTATCTGGTAGTGTCAATCAACGAATCGTCATTATATGCTGCGAATTCAAGGCGACGAACTGGCAGAAGCGTTAGCACGCCGGTCAAAATGCTTTGCGGCATTTCGTCCTTCCTTGAGTCTAAATTCCACCGAGGTCGACATTTCCTTTCATCCTTTTGGGGTCGGTTAAGTACCAGTGAAACACTGGGGTTGATGTAATCGACTCATTCCGTCCCCAAAATGGCTGCCCTTGTGACAAATCTGAAACTATTCTATGCAACAAATCATACGGCGGGAACCACTTTGACAATATGAATTAATTCGATTGAAACATGTGAACGCAGCAAAGGAGGTAAATAAATTTATTGCAAATCAGACAAATCTTAGCATGTTTTTTTATTCAAAACACAGCCTGTCCAATGCTCTCAGAACAGTCAGTGAAACATAAACCGTACTCTATGTGGTTATATATATGATATAATTTAAATTAATTTGGGACATTATCGGCCCAGGCTATGAACAGAAAATAGCACCATCTGCAGAGGTTTTTTTTTTTTTATCATTCTTCGAGAAACCATGGGCCACTCGAGCAAAGAGATGTGATTTGCTATCCCGATGGTGGTAGTTTGTCTTGTACTTCTTGGAAGAAGATACCGTTTGAATGATGAGATAGTATGAGATAGATAGATCTCTATCGGCAAATTTAAGTTCAAACAGAGCTATTGTATGTTTAAATTAACACAGTTTCTAATTATTCTCACAGATCTAACTCTCTTTCATGTGCGTCCTTCTCTTATTGCGTTCTCTCTAACCTGATCGATGCCTTTGTTTATTCATCCAGCTTTTTAATGTTCTACATTTTTTACTTTTACTTTTTAGCATACACCATTTTTATCATTCATTCTGTACTTCTACGCCAACATTTCTTTTAATTTCTTTCCTCACACCTCCATATGTGTTCCATTACATATCAGAGATATTCTCATAATTTTCCATTTTGGGACAATTTATCCTTTTATTTTTCCTTGTTCTCCCATTCTCGTAAAATAAAAATAAAAATCTCTCTTTTTTTTTTTCGTTTCCATTTTTCAGTTCAGTTATACAACTTTTATCAAGTGTTTAACGAAATTAGTGTAACACTGTATATACTTAAATATTCTGTCCCTCTTCCTCTCTCCCTCCCTTTAATCTTCTCTTTCACTCTCTCGTTGTTTCTTTCTTTCTTTCTTCTCTCTCTCTCTCTCTCTCTCTCTCTCTCTCTCTCTTTATACATATAAACACACACACATATGTATGTATATGTATGTACATATATATTTTGTATCGATCTATCTTTCTTTCAATCTTTATATCATACACTATCTCTACATATCTCATTCTCTAGTCTAAAGATTATCTCTTTACCTTTCTCTCTGTTTACATTTTTGCCTCAGTGAATCCATTCCTTTCATCATTTTCTTGCAAGATTTCTCTCTCACACTCTCAATCTGTCAGTCTTACTCTCTCTGTCTCTCTCTCTGTCTCTCTCTCTCCCTCTCTCACTCTCTCCATTTTCTCTCCCAAACTCGCTCTTTCCAATTCCTGCAGATATTGTTTTCTTTCTCACACTCACACAAACTCACCATTTACATCGCCTTACTTTCCTCACTTCATCTCTGCCGCACCTCATTAACTTCCGTTTTTCAATTCTCTCATACTTTATTTCACACCCATACCCACACTAGTACACATACGCTCACTCTTTCTCTATCTCTCTCACTCTTTCTCTCTTTATCTCTCTCTATCTCTCTCGCTCTTTCTCTCTTTATCTCTCTCTCTCCTCTTCTTCTTCTTCTATCCCTTCAACACTCCTATTTTCCATACATTCTATTTGTCTTTTTCCGCTAGATTCATTCAGTTGTACTCCACATTACTATTTTCCCCGAAAATGGTCCTAGATCTAATTAGCGTTTCATTTACACATGATTTGTTTCTCTTTGATCTCAACCATCAAACATCATTCTCGCGGAACGTTTCTTCAATGGGCCATTAATATATTCGCTTTTACTCGTTTGAGCTCCGCAGCTTGTTGCTGTTTCTTAGAGTTGTATATTTCGTGATCAAATTTTCAAGCTGTGTAAAATATACAATACACAAAATGAGAAATAAAGCAAATATAGAGCAAAAGATTCAAACTATATTTGTGTCTATATATGTTCATTGTTTTCTATTGATATTATTTGTTTTGTGGTCCTTATTTGTGCAGCATCGAGTGGGATAAGTCTGCATTAAATGTTGATATTTTCTAGAATTCTTGGAAGAGTTTGCATCTTTTATTTCACGTTCGTTGTGCTTCAGTAAATTACATGCTTTTTGGTTCTGATACACTGCGTTCGATATCAGAGGATGTACAAAACAAGATTCTTTTTTTAATATATGCTTTAACTACAATTTTTGTTGCAGTTTTTATTAAGTGTTTGTGTTTATTTTTTTTTCTTGGTATATCAATCTATTCCATCCCTTAAAACTTCTGCCTAATGTTTATTATGTGTAAGAAGATATTCTGCTCATAGTTGCTGCATCGATTTTATAAATCGATTTGTTCCGATAAATTTAAGTTGCATAACATGTAGTTATGATATATTTATTTACTTGTTTTCGTACATCTGGTGGTTGAGAGCCTCAGGTATTCTTCATATAATGAGAAAAATAATTGTCACATATTGCACTGAAGATGTTCAAAGAATATGCCAGCTGGATTTCATAATACTATTAGGAGATGTCTAAGTAAATTTATGAAATTTAACTTAAAATTCAACTGACTGGATCTGGATGAGAGTAGTAAGCCTCAAACTTCAATGACATGTAATCAACCATGTCTACGTGAAGTTTTTTGAAATCTATACAATTGTATTAGTTGATCGTGTGAACATATTTTCTGGAATTCCTCTTCATGCTACTTCATTATGTCGTTCTTCCACAAAGAAGTAAACCTTTCTGTTTTATCCACTTTCGCAACAGCTCCAAATTACACGGATTTCAGGATAATTTTTTAAAATCCCGCACTAAATTTACTTAATGATACAGTTAAAACTGAAGTAAAGCCATGTAACATACCTGGGACTTCAAATTTAATGACCTCCATGAATCGGATCAAAAAATATTTTCGATTTTGTGCAATTATTTCAGCTCATCCCTCTCTCTGTTTATCTTCTTTTCCTAAAGCTTTGCAAATATGTTGGAGTGTTTCTTCTTTCCAAGAGTGTTAACCAACCTGATCCTATAAAATATCATGCCACTGGTCTTACGTTCAATATCGCAAACGTTAACAGCCATTAACAACTTTCCGACATCACATTGAATCCTTATTCCGACTTACTAACGACCAATTTGCTTGCGTAATGCCATATCTGCATTACGCAAGGAAATATGGTAAAAACAGAATAAATGCGTCGGAACATCTATAAAGCAGTCGGCTGTATGTATCAAGCAAATATTCCTGCAGACAGCCCGCATATGGGTTTAACTCATTTCACGTATCGTTTATTTGTGGTTTCATACCATATCGATCAAACTCCATCTGATCTTCACTCTAAATCAAATCTGGTGAAAAACAAGGATACATGTTGTACCGCACACTCTGAACTACCATTTCCAAACACCCAATTTTACATTATATCATTCTTCAACCTTATTAAGAATTCCGTATATAAGCGTCAGCCTAAAGCACCTTAGACACATTGCATCAAATCTAGATTTCATGAGTAGAAACTTCCGAAGCAGCATCAGACTGGATCATAGTACATTTTTCTCATTCAATAGCAAAAGTCTGCAAACGTTACACGTGGCACAGGAAGGTGAGCACAATACACCCCTGATTCAGATCAGTACATAACTAGAAATTCATAAAAGTTTCAAATGATAAACCTTATTTTATTGTGATTCATTCTGTTGAAAACACAACTACAATAGAAAAAAAAAATGTAAATAGTGGTTTTCTTATTTCTATGAAATATTTCAGCTTGCAATTGTTAAAAAAAAAAACTCTCCGTGTGTCATGAGTGGCCATTTATTAAATAATTACACTGCAACGTCTAGGGTGGTGTATCTTCCGTGGACATAACCATTCCTGTACGAACCTAGAAAAATGTGATTCAACCTAATCTCGTTTGTTACCCGCATCACCTCGTAGTTTCTGACCTACAGACATAATGTTTCTTCTCTCTCACCTTGCTAAAACTATTACACTGTTCTCTTCTGCACAGCACACGCTTTGTCACCATATTTATCCGGGCAATCCTCAGTCAATCAAGTCCTTTCTATCTGACAATCAAGCAAATCTCGCCTAGGGAGATGCGAACACCTCCATTAACTACCTACAATACTCGCCCCTGTCCTCACAATAATGAAGCGTCTTCTGAAGTTGTACTTTAGGACCCAGCAGCTTATAACATGAAAAAGTGAAGAGAAATCAGTGAGATCAGCGAGTTTTCTTCTGTGCGCGTGTGTGTGTGTTTGTGTTTGTGTGCGTGTGTGTGGGTAACTACGGATGCTTTTTATTGACCTATTTCTTATTCTCAACTCTTCTTGCGGTCATAAGAGGTCTGGTCTCTCGTGTCATGCGGCATGTTTCAGGTTTTTAGGTCAGGAAACCATCATTTTTAAAGTTAAGCCCAAGATGACTTGCCCCAGATAAAGGAAATGAACACTCGGAAAAATCGGGATTACCACTTTAATTTTGTGGGTGAAAGTTGTCCTCCATGATATTTAATCACAGAGTTGAGACGGCAATGATGAGTACCACAAGTCTAACTCTCCGGCCTTCCATGTGACACTGATAATGTGTTTTGTTATAGCAACCTGAACTTGCGTAAATCACGTTTTGAATCACGTTCTTCTGTGATTTATGCGACATCGTTTTAAGTTGGGATAACTGTTTTTTTTTTTTTGTCCTTGTAAATATATGACTTAACAGACAATACGAAAATAACTGAAAATGTAAGAAGAGTCAGATGTCTGGTGTGTTGTCAACAGTGCAAGATTGATTAGTTTTAAAAGTTTAGTCCATCCCGTCACTTGTGCGGGTCGGGTTGGGTTTCGATTGATAGCTTTCCTAAATGCCATCCATTCTCTCGTTAATACAAAAGTGTCAACTTTACTGAACTTCTTTCTTTATGGCTATCTCTTTAAAAATCTATTTGTCGAGTTAGTCTTCTAAATGTATTCTATAATCATCGTGTTTCATTCCTCTTGCTTTGCAAAAAATACTTTAGACAAAATTCTCTTCTGTCATTGAAATACATTCACCAGATATTCACTCACAATGTCGTCTATTTCTTCGAACCAAAATATTCAAAGAAATATACAGTATCCGTACTTGAAGTTTTAGTTACAAAAATAGAACAGCAATCAATACAGCTGGGAATTTAAACTATAGATTGGCTCAGCGTTCTTTAAAAAAAATGCCTAAGCTAGAGACTATCATTTCTGTCCCCAACTCCGATGTATTTATGGTTTCCAAGAACATCAAATAGTTAACTTAAATCGCAAGTTTTGATTTCGAATACAACAGTTGTCAATTCCTCTCTTCATATAGCTAGTGTTAGTAAATTAAGCAAAAGTCAAGTATGTAGTTGGTGCAATCAGTTGCTTTAAATAAATGTGTTATTGTATGAATCGAATGAATCGATATTGTTACGATTGGAATTACCAAGCATAAGCAGGAAAATTACGGCCGTGACATGTCGTTCTCTTCATTGTGAGATTGCTTCAGATTTTGTAGAGTTTCCTTGATTGATTCTAAGCAACTATCCGTTTTAACGCGGGATCTGGTTAGAATTCTGTTGTTACTTACCATTTCACTATTATCGGTAATCATTATTTTTCCAGTGTTCCACGATGCAGTGGTATAGCGTTGATGAAATGTGCTACTGTATTTGTTCGAGGTCATTGTTTCAATGTTGAAATCTCGCCAAAATTAACATGTCTTTCTTAATCGGTCCTCTGTAGTACAGTATCAATGGAAAGCAGTGGATTACCGGAACTGGTTGGCCTTTGACGAGATGCTTGCAGTGTTTGTGCATCCATTGTGTTTTTGCTTTTGTGCATCCATTGTTCAGATCTGAACTCGGGTGGTAGGTTTAGTCTTCCTTCCACTCACCGGAGACTTGAGTTCCTTTAAATCTCATCACTCCGGTACTGAAATTATTCGCTTTGAGGATACTTATCTCAGAAGCACTGTTTATAGACCACGGACATTGTCTTCTACGTTGCAACACTAAAATAGCCATTGGTCAGGGTTGTACGTATATCAACTTTCTTGGATACGTGCATGCTTTGGATTATTTTGTGCAAGATCGGCAGCTTTTCAACCATCGAAATCTAAACGTTCATGTCACTGGTGTTGTCAGGCAGGAAAATACTAACGCCTTTGTGCTGGTAGAACTTGGAACCGATGAGGCAGCAGTTGTTGCTCTCAGCAGGCAATAAGTGTACTCTTGTACGCACTTCACCACTACTTCCATCTCATCCCATCAGTTTGTCGAGTGCTTGACCCGTTGCCAAAATTGTGTGTAGTCACGCGTTGTCAGGTTGAACAATTTTGTATCTGCAAAAGTTTCAATGGGAATGAGCCCAACACTCCGATCACCACTGGAATCGCTTTTACATTACCCTCTTGCATTCCATACAATCTTGCCATTTCCACTTTCAATTCGGAGTATTTGGTGATTTTTTCAACTTCTTTAACTCACAACATTCATGTCATTTAGTATGGCTACATCAACGATCTGACAGTATTTGTCTCTTATTCAATATGACAATATCCGGCCGACGATGTTCGATTACACGATTCATTATTATTATTATTATCATTATCATTATTATTATTATTATTATTATTACTACTACTACTACTACTACTACTACTACTACTACTACTACTACTACTACTACTACTACTACTACTACTACTATTACTACTACTACTACTATTACTACTACTACTACTATTATTATTATTATCATCATCATCCTTATTATTATAATTATTTTCTCTTTATCACAAGTTCTATTGAAGCTCCTGGAGTCAGGCATGCGTAGCAGGCTTAGTACCTGCAGCCTACGGCACCATGATAGTTGTTCTGTTCAGCTGTTTAATACTTTCCTGATCATTCTGGCCGTTCTAAGGAGGCAAGTCTTTTGTAAAATTTCTACTGGACACTATACCAATTTCCTTTATATTCCTGTTGATGCCTTCTGATACTGTTCTCAAGGTTCCATTATTATTACTTTTATTATTATTATCAATTATTATTATTATTATTATTATTATTATTATTATTATTATTATTATTATTATTATTATTATTTTATGTTTGACTTTTGCTTTGCATTTGTACAAATTGGACCCAAGTCTCACCCAGAGACTTCAAGAGACAACAAGTTAGAAGTTCATGTAGGTGTTATGCCTAGGGTACCATATATTTGGAATTGTACATAGTGTTGTTCTAGATCATCATTTATTATTATTATTATTATTATTATTATTATTATTATTATTATTATTATTATTATTATTATTATTATTATTATTATTATTATTATTGTTATTGTTATTATTATTATTGCCTTTGCACAGCTTCTAACGCTGAAGGTGTACTGCAGTGTCAGCTGCTCACTACCAGAGAACTAAGGTAACACCTCTTATTTTTCGAGCATTATCCGGAGTATTCAAGCGCTTCCAGGCAGCGCTGTATTTTGCAAATGCTCCACCCTTATTGCAGCCCCTATTTGTTCCACGTACTTCTCGAGATTTTTTCTCACTGTTCCCAGGGCTCCGACAATTATTGGTACTACTGCTAACTTTTTCATCGACCGGAGAAGGATATCTTTGCAAGATAATCCAGGAATATTATCATGCCTTCAAGATTTGTACAGTTTCAATGCTATATTGTTCTTAAGTGTACAGTATTCTTTAATTAAAACTGAAATGCTTCTAATTCCAGTCCACTAAATTACATATTTCCGATCTTTCAACCTATAATCTGAGCCTCCTTTTCTTTTGAAATATCTTTTGTTGGAATCCATTTTTGAGCAGTCGCACGGAATCTCTTAAAAAAGACTTATCTTTATGCTGTTCTTATTTTTAAATAAAAATACAGCTGTCTTTTTTTTCTCCTACTTTTCTTCGATATATTTTCCTTGCTAGATTGGGTCTCCTGTCTGCTATTTTCTCTATATTTCAATGGATATTTATTGTCCGTTTTCATACGCACGTTATACAGTCGTTTATATCAACACCACAGGCACATATACATTGATATTTATGCATAAGTAATTACACATGGAATTGTGATGTTATATGTGAAATAACTTGTCCCTGGAGATGTTTGCGAGTGCATCGTGCAGTATAAACGGTTTTTTCTCGTTTACTCTCATCCTCCTCACTGCAATCGAATCCCAAGAAACGTAAGATAAAATTCTATTCAGCCATTAGAATCCCGTTCTGAGTATTTCACTCATTAGAAATATTTTCTTTTGTTTTGATTTTCTGGTTTTGATGAATTTAAATAAAATGATGCGTTTTAATGTTATCAATATGTGAAATAATAATGATTTTTTCCATTGAGCCAATTAAGGAAAAAAATACTACGGTTTCCTTATTTTCAACTATTCTGTACAAATAAAAGTGACAGAAACGAGAACCTTGATGCTTCCTTCCTCGTCAGCGAAAATTCCTTATGATGTTGGCCTTCTTGTGACTAGTATAACGCATAGAAATATTAGTAACAAGCGACGCTGACACGGCTTGGCAATGTAAGTTATGTCCCCTTCGAAATGTACAAACCAATTACAGTAGAAATTTACTTTCTAACAGTTATTATTCGTGTATGTGTTTTGTTCTCTATTTTTACGATGTAACAGTAAAATCTCAAAAATAAGCGAAGAATAGTTATTTACTTTTTAGTTGTTTTATATTTGTATTTACGTGAGCTTTTCATTTTGTTTGTTTCACATTTTAACTTAACACTCAACTGATCTGTAAGGTTCTGCGTTTTAAAGAAAACTAAGAGTCAACGATAAAGGTGGTGCATAGAGTTACAGAATACACTTTTCGAAAGGTAGCAATAAAAAAAAGGTAATGTTTGCCATGAATATATAAGAATATTGAACATTCTTTCTTGTCTTATCTCAGGCCATCATCGTTTTGAACATCATCCGCTTAATCTGTTAATTCCAAGTCTCTTTTGACGAAATGTTATTGCAATTTGAATCGGTTTGATAATTCATGTTCAAAAGAGAACTTCTATTCTTGTAGACAAAAGATGAAAGCAATCGAAAATTATTTTATGGGCCGTAAATCTTCATCACCATCTCTTTCTTTCTCTCTCTCCTTCTCTTTCTCTCTCTCCTTCACTTTCTCTCTCTCCCCTTCTCTTTCTCTCTCTCCTTCTCTTTCTCTCTCTCTCCTTCTCTTTCTCTCTCTCAATCTATCTTATCCTCAAGCGCGCTGTTTCTCACTTTCTCGTTCTATGTCTCTCTCCCTCTTGTCTCTTGCTCAATTTATCACCATTTTTCTCGCTCATTCTTCCTTCGTTTACATTTTCTATTAATCGTTTTCTCCTTGGGAAGTTAAATATCAGTGAAGCTCCAACTGATAGGCGAATGATGGCTTATCTTACTCCATCTAATTCAGTCTCTATCAAATTTGATCGAATTCGATCTCTTTTTAGAGGAATTTTTTCTTGTGAAATTAATTTGCGATCATTTAACACACACTTCCTCAAACACACGATTGCATGCCTATACAAGCGTTCACTTATATACGCACACATGCATATCCGCTACAAGCGAGCAGCCAGATAGGCAAATGAGAGTGTTTACGTGTATAGATAATTGTGGCTTTCGTGTGAGTTTATGTGAATATTTATTTATTTATGTATATATGCATGCACACACACTCATATGATTGTGGGTTTCATGAGATCTTATGTGAATATATGTGTATATATGTGTGCTGTGTATGTATGTGTGTTGCGTATGTGTTCATAAATACAGTGATACAAACACATGCATACATATATACGTGCTTGTACGTATATTTTCTTGAGCATTTATCTCAGTATGTTTGTATATTCATTCCTCTCCTTTAAAGTAAGATGGAGTTTGTAGAATGAAGATGCACTAAACCAATACACCACAATATCCGTTATCAACTTGCTTAAATGCATCATTGACATTATGGAAGTGCTGATTTGACGCAAACTGCTATAAAACAGAAGACGTTTAGTCACCTAAGAAAACCTTTATCCCAATATCATCGGATACATATATGCATAAAAGAGCATCGTAGTATACTCCAAGTGAACGACGGTTCATTTTCGCATCGATCTTGGGGTCTGTCTGATTGTATATATATATATATATATATATATATATATATATATATATATATGTGTGTGTGTGTGTGTGTATGTATGTATGTATGTATGTATGTATGTATGTATGTATGTATACATATGTTTATATGTTTGTCTGTTGCAAACGAACGTATGACTAAAATATATAAATATATTATATTAATATTATTCCGTATTCATATATATAATAAATTAATTCTAAGATGAGAATAGCTTTCAAGGCAGGGCAGCAAAGTGTTGAAGTTAAGATTACGTTTAAAGTGTGCTTGAACAATGCACATTTTCTTGAATAGATATGTTTATAGGAAGAAACCTCACACGATCATCGGCTACTTATTTCTGATGTATATTGGAAGTAGGAGAACCCTATGTATTTAGTGAACCGCTGTCGGTGAAAGTGAAGTCAGTATCTATAATCTAGTTTGAAAATAGCACACCGATTCAGAGTTGTGGATCTCAATACGTTTAGAGAATATAGCAAGTAGTAGCCAACAGTCATATGTTTCACATATCGTTGGATAAATACAGGAATGAAAAACGTCATAGCTAATTTATTACAATTTGGGCCATGATTGTTTTAGATTGCATACTGCTTACTGAGTCATTCGTCCTGTTAATTCGTCATTTTATTACATGGAGTCGGAATGCCTCTTTAAACAGTTTTTAATTTCTGTTTTCATAACGGCGTTTCTAGTATGAGTTTAAGGAGTATATTTTGAATAATAATAATGAAACACCACAAAATTATTGTCCCTAGGATTAAAAAATGAAACAACAAATGCCAGGTATGCACGCATACGTGTGTGAGAGACACAGAGAGACTGTACATACACACACACACACACACACACACACACACACACACATACACACACGTATTCTCTCTTATTCTCCCTCGCTTTCTCTCTCACACCCATATCATTTGTTTAGCGTCATATGACTCCAAGTGATTAACAAATAATTTGTACTTTCTAAGTTTTTTCATTACAGGCCTTTTTTTTCTCTCCAGCATACTTGTGTTGCTCACAAGTGTTACATCGACCAAGGAAGGTTGACAGCATCGTCCTCAGTGAAATTCGAACGTAGATGAAAGACACGTAACTAAATACATGCCAGACCTTTTGAGTGACACTGTCTTCTTTACAAATTCATGGCTCTACCTTAGCGTATAACATTGCAGGCAATGCAAATAACTTTACTGTCCGGATGTTATTGCAATGACTAAGCATTTAGAACGATATTTATGATGGCGTTTTGGTTTTCATTCTCCCGTTGCCATTCATTTTAGTTTTGTTTCTCTATGCTGCCGAAGGAGATGCTGTGCGAAAGACAAACTGATATCTAAAATGTCAACTAATGTTTTATTGTTTTTGTCTAATTGCGTTTTTTATGCGAGTTTGTCTTAAACCCAACTGTTTTTCAATTGTCTATCAATCATGTTCTTTTATGAGTGAGATATATTTTTAACATTTAACACTGGCAATAATTCACCGAGACCATTATGTAGAACGTGGCACATTTACACTTTTTACGTTGATAAAAAAATAAATGTCCTCTCTTTTTTTTCTCTAGGAACATATATTCTTGCCCTTGTCCCAAACCTATACGTGCATACATGCATGTATATATATATATCTACATACGTACACGCATATATAAATAAATAAATAAATAAATAAATAAATATATATATATATATATATATATATATATATATATATATATATATATATATATATATATATGCCTGCATATGAATATGCATATGCAAAGTGTTTGGCAGGTTGATTGATAACCAGATCCCTGATATATGTGAGCGGTCTGTGTATGTGTGCGCATTTGAGTGAACAAAGCAGAAAGAAAAAAAACTCTGACTTCATTCTCCGTGCTCCTCCGAGTTTCCTGACAGAAGCATGTCAAGCAGGACCTTATAAATCACTTTAGTTAATTTTTTAATATTGTTTGCGTAGGAAGCACGTTAACTGACTTCACTCGCCTTATGTCTCTCATGCCTTCTCTCTTGAATCAAGGTTATCTAAAACTAAGCAAGAAATGTCGAGAATGTTAACATGTAAAAGCGAATATTATGCAAATCACCAATTATACCAATCCACTGGCTTTACTGCTCTAACCACGTTCACCAAGGCATTCTAAGTCCTAGCTTAGAGATGTGACGACGCCTCCCCACTTTGCTTTTATTATTGCTAAAATATTGTTTCTTTTCCTGCGTCTGGAGCTGATCATATTTCACAGCCATTGAAGTCTTGCAACTCACTCGATTCCCTTCCTCTTCCCATTCCTCGAAGCGTAGTACGCTTCGAGGTTTCATAAAGCAAACACCATTATCCATCTACTCCATGTTTGAAATACCCGGAAGATAATTCGTATAAATTTTTCCTTTAACTGCCACTTTACGACTGCTCCTCGGGTATTTCAGACGCACAGGACGCAGGGTGCTGAACGGTTTAGCAAGGGCCAGTGTACTAAGATCTCTCGTATAATTGTTAATATACCATGAAACGTAAAATTAACTTCCACGTTATTTGTACGTCGTCTGAAGCTACAATTTTAAAGCTTCTAAAAGTCCTCTAAAAATCGATAACTGTCGGTGTACAAAGAATAGGCTAGAACTAGCGAGTCACGGTCTTCTATAATTCCGTGCCTAAACATGAGACTATGAAATATTTTGATTTGCTTCAAAAACAGATTCTGTGGATGTGAGGTTTCCTTGGATTTACCGTGTATATGGTAGTGAGGGATGACCAGGATTGATAAAGCTTTACATCATATGCCACATCGGTACAATCTACCATTTTGAATACAACTTGAAATCGGCCGGTAATTTCGCTATTTTCCCTAATGTGACTTTTACGATTCGGTATACTTAGTAACATAGTACATAGTTACTGTCCGGTTTACAACATAATCCATTATGGAGTAAATATTATTGGCCAACATAACATGGCAGTCCTCGTTTATTTAGAACGAATGTTGCTGAAATTTAGCGTCAGGAAACATCGTCTCCAGCTGGCTATACGACACGATCTGTGTCCTTATATTTTCGAAGAAGGAAATTCGTCCTAAACCAGGACTGTCATGTATGTGGGCAAATAATATTTACTCCAGTGTAATGTTGCTGAATATCTCTCGTAGTGAGATTTACGAATAGTAATTTTGCAATCCATTACCTTTATAGGCGAAGGAGTGGCTGTGTGGTAAGCAGTTTGCATTACGACCTCGTGATTCCGTGTTCAGTTTCAACGCGTGGTACACTGGACATGTCCTATTAAAGCCTTGGGCTGACCAAAGGCTTGTAAGTGAATTTAGTTGATAGAAACAAAAAGCTCCTCAGTTATATATATGTGTGTGTGTGTATGTGTGTGTGTATGTGTCTGTATGCACATATATGTATGTAAGTATGTATAATTACGTATGCGAGGTCGCGTGGACAGGTAAGTGTCCTGCCGTCATGATCACTTAATCGCGTTGCTTTCGAGAGCAAAACATTTCATTTCACGTTGATTTGCGGGTGGAAGAGTGGCAGGCTACTTGCAGGTATATTTTCCGGTTCTTTATATTCTAAGATCAAATTCCACGTGTTTGAAAAATGCAACGGGAAGCTACTCCAGTACTCATTCCAGATAACGGTGGCAAGGGGAGGTTCCAGACTTCACTAGGATCGCCTTCACAAGACCATAGCTACACAAGAGATTAAACTAGGTTAATATACTCATATATATATATATATATATATATATATATATATATATATATATATATATATATATATATATATATATATATATATATATATATATATATATATACGAATATATAGAGAGGTTATGAGAGGTAATGGTGTCAATAAGACCCAAAGGTGTCTGGTAGTGGTGAGTAAGTAGTATGGACAGAGTGTAGCTAAGCTCCAGGTTCGGTGATTATGCGAATGAAGAGTCCAACGTAGCTCATATATCAGCTTGTGTATATATAATAAAATTAATAGAATGAGATAAAAATCCAAGGCTGTGGAAAATGTCAGAACATTTATAAATAGAAAGCCTTACAGCTGTTTCCGGGTTATTTTATGTATCCCTTCATTGGAGATGGTGTGAGAAAATAGTTAAGCAATAATTACTCTAGATAAGATATAAAATGCTATAGGAACTTTCTCACAAGGTACAGGAATCTAATATATATACAACTCTGCCTAAGTAGTGGAACTACAGATATAATATCCCTGCATATCTCACGTCTAATTCTGTTCCTCCACTTCACTCTCTATTTCATATCTTATCCAAAATAACTATTGTTTAACCATTTTCTCACACCGTCTCCGATGAAGGAATATATAAAATATCCTGGAAACAGCTGCAAGACCTTCTATTTATAAACGTTCTGAAATCTTTCACAGCCTTGGATTTTTATTTCATTCTGTTATTTTTTGTATATATATATATATATATATATATATATATATATATATATATATATATATATATATAGAGAGAGAGAGAGAGAGAGAGAGAGAGAGAGGATGACTTGGCATTGATAAAGATGTTGAGAGGGCGAAAGAAAGAAAGGAATTAGCAGAGAAAGAAAAAGAGCACAATTAATGGAAAGAAATGAAAGGAAGCAGAAAGTTAGTTGGACAAAACTATAAATATAAAAACAGAAGGATAAAACTTTATTACATGAAGAGTAAATAAAATGCAAAAAAAAAACCAGTGTAAATACACGAGAGAGAAGAATGCAGAGTGTGTATACATGTTGATGTGTATATATATTTATGCAAATCTCTCAAAAACTCATTCATTGTAATATTTATACAATTCAATTAATTTAATTTACCTTACATAACCGTCAAAATATTGCAATTATTTCGCTAGAATTTATCTGGGACATTTCCTTATATCTTAGCAACCTGAAAATTGAATCTGTGTGTTGTATCATAGAATGTGCATTGGTTAAAATTATTCTACTCGGCGCAGCTGAATACAACCGAAATGTATTGATAATGATATAGGACTTTCTATACAAGACACAAGATAATCAGATCCCTAAGATAACTTTCCAATGCAGATCTGGTAAGATGTCATATATTCTGCGAATTTTTTCTGCGTTGTGCTTTCCTTGATATTTCAGTGAAGTTCACATTGCCTTATACAGTGTAAAATAACGGAAATAGAAAGAAAACAAAGACATACACGGATATAATTGATTTCCTTCCGTTGTAATAATCATGACTGTAGGTATATCATCATCATCATCATCATCGTCGTCGTGGTCGTAATCGTTTAACGTCCGTTTTCGATGCTAGCACGGATTGGTCGGTTTGACTGAGGCCTAGCAGGCCAGGAGGCTGCACCAGGCTCCAATCCGATCTGTCAAGGTTTCTACAGTTGGATACCCTTCCAAACGCCAACCACACCGAGAGTGTAGTGGGTGTTTTTCCCGTGCCACCAGTACGAGGGCCAGTAAGGCGATACTGGCATCGACCACGTTCGAACGGTGCTTTTTACGTGCCACTTGCACTGGACCAGTCTGGTGGCACTGGCATCGACCACACTCAAATGGTGCATTCTACGTGCCACCGGCACGGGTGCCAGTCAGGCGTTACTTGCATCACCCACGACGATGACGTCACTTGACTCAATTTTTCAGGGTTTTGATCTTCTCTTCAGGCTTTTGCGAATGTTACAACATTCGACAATCCTAAGGAGGGTTACATTTGCAACATTCGCTAATTCCTGAAGAGGGGATCATAACCCTTAAATATTGGATGCAGGGAAAGTCACCATTAATTCATATGCCTGTTTTCTTATGATTTGCTTTGGATTTATCTCGTATTGTTCTGGCCTTACCCATGACTTTTTATATAACATGTATATATATATATATATATATATATATATATAATTGTATTTTATGAGCTCAAAGTTTAAAAGCGATCACCGTGCAAAAGCCTAATAATGATGCATATTAGCCCTTGACGGAAAATGCAGCTTTTTCCCGTCGAGGGTTTATATGCCCCATTATAAGACTATTTTCATTAGTCATTGCATGGTAATCGCTATAAGCGTTAAGCTTCTAAAATACTATTCATATTATTTACAGGATTGTAAAAATTGACGCTACTTAACAAAAAGCATTACACACTCACACACACACACACACACACACACACACACACACACGCACACGCACACACACATACATACACACACACTCACACACACACACACACACACACACACATATATATATATATATATATATATATATATATATATATATATACATATATATATAAATAGATAGATATATAGATAGATAGATAGATAGATAGATAGATAGATAGATAGATAGATAAACGCAGATGTGTTTGTATATTACTGTCTGGGTATTTATGCATGTCCACTCATATGTTCATCTATATATTTACATATATATATATATATATATATATATATATATATATATATATATATATATATATATATATATATATATATATATATTATTATATATATTATATGCATTATTATTATATATATTATTATATATATTATATGCATTATTATATGCATTATTATGATTGACCGTTGACTGAACACTATTCAATTTTTTTTTTTTTTTTTTTTCTCCGTGTTTTTCTCCTTGTCTCCGTATTCTTTCTGTTGAAGAGCGTAGCTCGAAACGTCAAAGACTTTCCGTATTCCCGAGCGTCATACTAATATATACTTTTGTTATTTACACCACCTGTCCTCGTCTGTTGTTATTTTTTGTATATTCTCCCATATATATATATATATATATATATATGTACAAATGTGTGTGTGTGTGGGAGTATTATTCCTCTGTGTATATAACTTGGATATATGTTATTGTAATTAATTTTCTCCTATATTCTGGTATTACTTTTGTCTCTTTCTACAAACCCTAATTATTCTATTGTTATTCTTCGCACAGTTTGGTCAGATCCCCAGTTGTATTGCTCCTTTAGGTAATACAGATCAAAGATAAATAGAATTCTGGGAAATATATATGAGGGCGTACGAAGAAATATAGAAAGATAATCTAGATTCACTTCCATTTTCCCATCATAGAATCTACATTTCCAGGTAAAGAAGGAACACATTTTTCGATAGAACATCGAAATCGAATAAAGTAACTACTCCAGATGTTACTTAATTTTGAATACGTTCATATAACTCCATCGGAATCTGCACATTTCAAAACTGGAAGAGTGAAGAATGGATATGGGACATGTCCAGGTAAAGAACGAACACAGTTTTCGATCGTTCGTGGGTGGGTTTAATGAATTATATTGACCTCAGTGCTCAACTGGTAATTATTTTATCGTCTTCGACAGGATGAATAGTAAAGTCGACCTCGGACAAATATATCTCACATATTCTACAGAAGCTCATCGCATCGAAGAATAGCACTATGCGATGGTCACTTTCCTTACTGAATGTACATTATAACCGCATAGATTACGAGCTGTTAAACCAACGTTTATGATATTACACTCATAAATAACAAGGTTGGTGATATATTTGCGTACGAAAAATTACAAACATTTTCACAGTGTGTATGCGGCTGGTTTAAATGTTTCCTGTATCACTATGTCTACGGCTGATGAATTTTTACCTGTTTTATTTCCAGCATTTAAAGGCGGAGAGCTTTTAAAGTAATATTCTGCTTTTGTTTTAACCACAGTTGATATTGGATTTATGCCAGTTACAATTAGAATTAAATGCAACGGAAAACATATGGACACTTAGTCATCACTAGGTGTCTCTGCTTACCACTAAAAGTGTTACGTTATAAGGCGGTGAGCTGGCAGAAACGTTAGCACGCCGGGCGAAATGCTTAGTGGTATTTCGTCTGTCTTTACGTTCTGAGTTTAAATTCCGTTGAGGTCGACTTTGCTATTAATCCTTTCAGTGTCGTTAAATTAAGTACCAGTTGCGTACTGGGGTCGCTCTAATCGACTGGCTCCCTCATCGAAAATGCCTAGAGTAGAAAAGATTATTGCTACATTATAATCATTATATCCCCTAGACTGCACTTTAGAAAGTGTCAATCTATAACATCCATAACATAAAGTGTCAATCCATAACAAACCGAATGCGATCAAATTAACTCATATAAGTAAATACCGACGCACATACGCACATATACGTATATACACACGTGCACGCGCTCACACACGCACACATAAACTATCAATCACCGCAACTCATTGACATTAACAGAATCACTACTGATAACATTGTATAATATTTGCATCAGCCAAATCTCAAGTATTACCATCATCCTCAACATTATCGTTTTTTTTTTACTATTCTCCGTATTGTCATTGTCCTCGCTATTGACCCCTCGTCAAAATTATTGTTTCATCATCATCATCATCATCATCATCGTCATCATCATCATCATCATCATCATCGTCATCATCATCATCATCATCATCATCATCATCATCATCGTCATCATCATCATCATCATCATCATCATCATCATCATCATCATCATCATCATCATCGTCATCATCATCATCATCATCATAATCATCATCATCATCATCATCATAATCATCATCATCATCATCATTGTCATCATCATCATCATCATCATCGTCATCATCATCATCATCATCATCATCGTCATCATCATCATCATCATCATCATCATCATAATCATCATCATCATCATCATAATCATCATCATCATCATCATCATCATCATCATCATCATCATCATCATCGCCATAATCACCATCGTATTACCCTCTTTTCCTTCCCGTCATCATCACCAAATATATATTCACATTCATGCCCATCAATCTTACATTTACTATCATATTCACATCACCATCATCAATGTCATCACCTTTTTGTTTCTCCTCCTCCTCATTGAATTCAGAATAATGATAATCAATTACGTGAATATCGTCCATGTAATGAACGTCAGCATTCTGTTAACCATCACCACCATCAAGCTCCACCTACTTAAAAATAATCCCGACTTTTAATTGAAAACGAAGACTCGCAATATAAGACAGAATGATTCCTACCAATTCACACATGAGCAATCTAAAAGTTAATCTAGGATCAGCTAAGCATTTATTCGATATAAGACAAATAACAACACAGTGCTAGAGAAATCTGTGCGTTCGGAGTAAACGGTAACAACGCTACCAAATACAGTATCGATACATCAATGTGCTTAAAGAATATCAGCTGCAGTTTATGAAGAACTGTGCGCCATATTTAGGATCGAAAATAAGTGTAAAGACATGTCATACTCCCACCTATACCTTTTAGGTCCATCGAGGTGTCCTCTCCATCAAAATCAGGAACTGAACAAGGACTTGAAACAATATTCTATGTCTGCTGCACTCCACCCCATATCATCGTGATATTCGTTATTCTAAACAAAAATATCTACAGGTCTATATTTAAGGGATGAGAAATTATATACATTATTTATATTATTTTCATTTGACAGATATTTGTCCTCATCTTGGTTGTTTTTAACACAACATTTCGGCTGATGTACTCTTCAACCTTCTTTAGGTATCTTGGGGAAATAATAATACTAATAATAATAACATTGAAAAATACCCTAGGAATTAGAATCCGGCTTAGAAATTTCCCCAAGACACCTGGTGAAGGCTGGAGGGTATATCAGCCGAAACATTCTGTTAGCAACAAACAAGATGAGGACAAATATCCGTCAAATATAGATAATATAAATAATGTAAAAATTATTTCCATTTAATATATTTGTATCTGTGTATCTGCTGTACTAAATTGTGTATTTGCAGTACTAAATTTTGAGTTGAGCAGCTTTCCTGTTAGCGATTGCAAAGAGTGGGTTTATTTGAGCATAGAAGAATTATGCTAAATGAAACCAATTTCATGAAACAAAACCTAATGGGAACTACGCCATGAGTTGCTTCCTTAACAATTCAGATTAACATGGGAACCTTTAGATTATCTACCAGCCTAACAGAAATATTAGCCAGACCTACGACTCATTAATATTCCCGCCAAAGCAGGATGTAATTCGGTATTAAATGAACAAGATCCGTAAGAAAAGAAAACATTGGAAATTTTACGTTTGAGCTGACCCAGTCTAAACTGAAAAAAATATAACTAGCAACGGGGTTTCAACCCGACAATAACCCACTCCCGTAACCCACTCCCGTAACAATGAATGATATTTGATACATAATTTAGTACATCCGGTAATCCTACAATTATATTTTCTTGTAGTGGGAAGGTTAAACATGATGCCACTAAATTCTATTTCATTTCCAGAGCTTAAATACTTTTCCTTCATCCGCTTTTAGTACAGTTTCACCGTCGACCATGTCTCCGTCGTAAAGAGGACGTAGAAGATGCATAATTAAGTAGAATGCTCCTCTCGGAACAATTTTAAAGAGGAGAATCGCTGTGTAAATTTATATTTACTGTTATGACTTTCTAATTATCTGTGGCAAAATATGTTGCTTTCCCATTACATGTCGACAACGAATGCACGTATAGCATTTAAACTCCATAAGTATGATTCAGAGGAGCTGCATCACATTTCATAACACGAATACATGTTTCTAGTTATATATGGTGTTCAACGCATCAATGGTGTGATTATGATTTCAAGTGCAGCTCTTGACAAATAGTCATCTTCTTGACAAATATCTTTCATGTATACTCGCTTAGTAAATGTTTTATGACAATATTGATACCAAGTTTAGACTGAAGTGGATTTGAAGAATATGCTCTGTTTCCTTTTTATAGGGTTTGTGAATACTTACCCCTGTTAAAGGTATATGGTTCAAATTTTCTTTTGAATGCATTCGCTTTTAGGAGTTCACTGTAGAATGGCAGTTCAGAGACTAACACTGGAGGAATTATTCGGAATCAGTTTAAGACTACTTAACATATGTTGTTGAATGTGAGCTTGTACGTCATGTTTGGCATATGGCTTCATCCGTGACAAAAACAATATATGATGGGAATTCGAGAGACACAAAATGTAGTAGAACTTAGTATACATACATACATATATACATACATACATACATTCCATACGTGCATACAAATATTTGTCTATATGTTTTTATGCATATAGCCATATAGATACAAAAAATATATACACATACATATTCACACACGTTTGTGTTTTCTTTTCCAAGCATATATAAATTACACCATTTTTTGCTCACCCGTTTATATACACATATATGAATGTATATATATATATATATATATATATATATATATATATATATATATATATATATATATAGATATATTTCACGGGGCGAGCAAAACTGGTGCAATCGATCACTGTGTTACTTAAGTGAGACAGATTTATTTCCTCTGATGCAAATGTCCGCATCACATGAGTAATATTTGTGTGTAATAGGGAAAAATCTCATATTTACAGAAACAACACTTAAATCAATATATCTTATTCGAAAATAATTCTGCAAAACAAAACCAGACAAAGACTAACAGACATACAAACAGAGAAAAATATATTCATACACTCACACACACACTCACACACACACACACACACACACACACACACACACACACACACACACACACACACACACATACACAAACATATGAATAATTGTGTGCATAGAAAAACTCAAACAGAAACCTAAACATAAATACAGATTCATTCGAATAAATATTGAAATACATATTTGAAAAGATCTGTGTAATTTAAAAAGTGAATATAACATTTAAAATTTGAAATGGAATCATTGTTTCCATATCAACAACTACACAGCTGTATTGTGAGTTTTCTACTTATTTTTCAAATTTAATTTTTCATATAAACATTACCGCTTTATTGTAGAAACAGTTCCTATTAGAGAGAAGCTTTCAGTCGTTCATTGGTGTTTGTTGTTTTTACCTTAGCTGTTATTGTCAGCTTCAGGATTCTAGATGATGTTATTTGTTTTTACATACGACTTATCCTTCCTCTATCTATTAGCTAGCGTGTGTTTCTCGTTCTTTTCTCTCTTATTTCGTCTCTCGTTCCTTTTCTCTGTCTCTTTCTCTCAGAATATGTATATATATATATATATATATATATATTTAAGCATATCTATAATTATGTGCGCATATATGTATGTGTACATGTATAATATATCCACACATATATTTGAATACGTATACGTGTATATATATATATATATATATATATATATATATATATATATATATATATATATATATATATATATATATATATATATATATATATACGTGTATATATATATATATATATATATATATATATATATATATATATATATATATATATATATATACATATACATATACACATATATACATACGCACACACACACACACACACACACGCACGCAGATATATATATATATATATATATGTATATATAAACATGGATGCGTTTGTGTGTTACTATCTGGCTATTTATACATGTCCACTCATATGTTCATCGATGTATTCGCATATATATATATATATATATATATTCGCATATATATACATATACAAAATGTGCGCGTGTGTGTGTGTGTGTCAGAGTATGTATTCCTCTGTGTATATAACTTGTATATATGTTACTGTAATTAATATTCTCCTATATACTGGTATTACTTTTGTCTCTTTCTACTTCCATATAACAATGTTTACTACAAATTCTATTTATTCTATTGTTAGCCTTCGCACAGTTTGGTCAGTTCCCTAATTGCATTGCTCCTTTAGGTAATACAAATCAAAAATAAATAGAATTCTGGGAAAATATATGAAGGCGTACGAAGAAATATAGAAAGATAATCTAGATTCACTTCCATTTTCCCATCATAGAATCTACATTTCCAGGTAAAGTAGGAACACATTTTTCGATAGAAGATCGAAATCAAATCCAGTAACCACTCCAGATGTTACTTAATTTTGAATACGTTCATATAACTCCATCGAAATCTACAGATTTCAAAAGTGCAAGGGTTAAGAACGGATATGCGACCTATGATATTACGTTTATTTCATGTTTTACGAATATTTCAACAACATGCCGTGACAAATCTTATACCACTTCATATATTCGAAGCTTCAATTTTCCTTTAAATATCATGTATATGTATTTATATACATAATGAAAGAACAGAAACGGGTAAGGTCCACTACAGCTCATTCAAATGCGCTTTTATTGATAAACAAACCGATTCCATCCTGAAAAAAAATGTAGATTTCCTTAGGTGAATTCAAAGCTTAACATATAAAAGTTGAAATTTATTCCGGAAAAAATACAAAGTATGGAATGCGTGCACCCTTCACGTTTTGACAGCTGTATGTGTGTATGTATGTGTGTATGTATGTATTAAGATCTAAATAAATTTTCATATACTGTGTGTTTTTTAAGGTTTATATATTTCTTCTACTCTACCATTTGGTTGCATTCGTAATTATTTTCTTATATATGTATGTGTGTGTGTACGTGTGAAAAGAGGCGGGATAAATAAAAAATATGTATCGACAGGAGAGGTGTGAGTTCATCTCTTTTATAATGCGGACATTACACGGGTTATGCAACTTTCCATAATGATACTCCACCCGGCTTGCTACATCAATTGTTCTGTCACGTGGGACGTCATCTGAATGCGCTGTGACAAGTCATTTGAGCATCAATTTAAAACCCTTTTATCGGCGCAAAAACAGTTAAGGAAAACGTTTACTAAAGGATGAAGAAGCAAAACTTGCATTAAAAGTTACACTAATATTTTACAGCAACCAACCACTACACCAAATGATATGAAACCTAACGCAGAACAAAGAATACATTGTCAACTAATAACAAACTCTTTTATTAAGGCATTTTGGAGATTATGACTACCCAGGAAGACTAACGCCAATTCTTGTGAGGCGATCTTCAAACTTGCCTATATGCTTCGGAGCTTCCAGTGGGCGATATGTATTCCATATGACTATATTGTGTTGTCTTATATATACATATATATGTGCTTTAATTTACTTTTTAAAAGCCCAAGAAATGCAACTTTAAGGGAATGATACAATATAATACAACATTTTATTGTATACATTTTTATCACGTATTTCAATATTTTGGCGTTACGTCACTATCATCGGGAAATTTTCAGAAATGGTAAGATGAATTATCTTCGGGCGCGCGTGTGTATGCGTGTGTGTGTGTGCGCGTGCACGTGTTTGTATGTTCGTGTGTGCACATATGTACTTATACTTATTCATGCATATATATATATACATACATAAAACTATATATATGTACACACACACACACACACACACACACACACACACACACACACACACACACACATATATATATATATATATATGCATGTACGTAATTATATATACACACATTTATTACTAAATGTGGCGAACTCGTTTTCTTCTTTACGTATTTCATCAAATAAGCAACTACGTTCAATTTACAGCTTTTTGCATTTTAGATTTGTCATCCCTAACTTTTAGAGTTTGTTTGGAAATCAATATTCCTAAGTCCATATTTAAAGTTTCTAGAGCTTCAAAGTCTCATTTTCAAGAATTGAATCGTATAATATGTCGTTTCTATTAAGGCGGCGAGCTGGCAGAAACGTTAGCACGTCGGGCGAAATTCTTAGCGGTATTTCGCCTGTCTTTACGTTCTGATTTAAAATTCCGCTGAGGTCGTCTTGGCCTTTCATCATTTCGGGGTCGTTAAAGTAAGTACTAGCTGCATACTGGGGTCTATCTAATCGAGTGGCCCCTTCCCCCAAAATTTCGGACCTTGTGCCGAGAGTAGAAAAGAAAAGAATATGTCATTTCTCTTCTTTGTCTTATACTGACTCAACTCGTGTAGACGTTTCTAATATAATGAAGAAATTAAAAATCAACCATCTCTATCAAAAGCTAATCAAACCTAAAAAAGTAAAACAACAGAAATACTGATGACAAATTGTCGACCCACTTCTCGTGGAATGTAATAAAATAGTCCTACAAAATAACAAACATCTTTTGAATAAAAAAATATGTATAGATGCATTATATTCTTCAAAATAGAAGAAGATAAAGATCTGTGAGGACAACAAAATCAGATTGTTTGTAATGATGGATAGTGAAGAATATAAGGCAAAAATTATTACTTTACATAAACACAAAAGCTAATTAAGGAAAATTCAGGAGGATGACAATGAGATGTCAAAAGTAAAATGGAATAAATTACAGCAGCGAAGGGCAAGCGCATTGAAGGAGAATTCTCTCCAGCATATACATATGCATACATACATACATATATTCATACACACACACACACACACACACACACACACACACACACACACACATATATATATATATATATATATATATATATATATATATATATATATATACATAGATATATACATACGTTTATACATATAAATATATACATATATTTATGTGTATATATACATATGTATATATGATATATATATATATATATATATATATATATACATAGATATATACATTCGTATATACATTCAAATATATACATATATTTATGTTTATATATGTGTGTGCGTGTGTATGTGTGCGTGCGTGTGTGTGTGTAAAACTATATCTGTATCTTCTAACTGTCTCGGTGCATTTATACGCACAAATGTACACACAATCACTCAAAAACATACACATACATACATACATACGTAATCCCGTTTTACATATGTATTTGTGCACGAGAAAATTGAATAGATGCCATAATGAGAGTAGTTACTGTGCTTTAGGCAGTGTATGTGAGAAAAGAGAAACGAAAAGAGAAGAGAAGTATTTTAATAAGATAACTAAAGAAGATTTCGGACTGAAGATGCACGTGTCTTGTTCATTAGTGGATTTAGTGTGGAGTAATGAACCTAAGTAGATGACGCTTGTTTCAGGAATTAGATTTGCATATCTTCATAGATAAGATGAACTGATCCATTTATATATCAAGTTCTGAAGTCTTGATTCGCTTCTATAGACTATTTAATATGTCCTAATATCCAAAGATATGCCAGTCTTGTTCACATATGCTTAGCAAACTGCATTTGGCATTTTCTGTTAATATTTATGTCCTGTCTGTCTTAATATAATTGCAAAAGTTTACCTAACGTAGATTTTAATTGAGAAAAGTTTAGTGTAGTTAATTCTATAGCTAAAATTTCACTCGATGAACAGATGTACTAGGTTTCGTAAAAATGGTTGTGATTATTTTTAGTTTCAATCAAAATGTTATATTCTTACTGCCATCACAATATATACTATAGTGAGGAGAAACCTTTGGATTGAAGTTGAGTGGTTGCTGTTCTATATCTTGTTATTGAAATACAGAAAATGGAATTAATTAAAAAGATTACGTAATATGACGAATAGTTTTGACACCTATATTGCCTACAGTTCATTTAATATCACGTGTATTTTTTTCTGATAACAATCACTTCGTGATCGTAGATATGCTAATAGTAGCTAACATTATTCTCAAGATAACTATCACTATAAATAAACTGTTAGATTCCAAACCTCGAGGGGACACACCTCAAGGCCATGCAGAATAAAAACAGTAATTTTCTTTATCTATGGCTGATCTAAGTGGAAATTATTTCTTAGAACAGATAAGCAATTCTTTTGAATATCGTTAAGTTTGAAGTAGGTGGAATAATGTGATGTTTGACGTTATGCATATTTATTTTAATTGAGAAGATGACTCTTTAGTAGGTCACCTTAAATAGAAGAAATAAGGTATAATCGATAAAGTCTGGCAAATATATTGCAGTAGATATCAACAGATCTAATCTATAATGAGTATACTGGAAGGGAAACTACGGAAATGTACAACAGGTGAAGCTCTGTAACGGGGAACATGGATGTCGACTTTTCAGAGCAAGATCTATGGTGTCAAAGTGGAGGAGACAAAATTTGTTAAATGATACCAACCAGTATGTACACTGCATGGAGCACCAGAAAAAGACATTGATCTTTGATTGATCAGAATATGCACTTCTTATTGGTTTCCTGGTAGAAATATAAGGCTTAGCTAAAACTGCTTCAGATAGAGGATCCCGCCCCCAAGATGTTCGAAATTCACTTTTCATTTCTTATTTTCATGTAGAGCAGATATCTGTTTCGGAGCAAACTCGGTCTAAACTCGGGAGCAGAAGCTCTACTGAAGATGGAAGTTAAACTATCTATAACTCTTATAAACTTTAAGACATGTAATCCAGCTCAATTCAGGTTTAAAGCCTTCGACCACGAAAATGGGGTATAAGTCGACGCTCGTTGTCAGTATAATTTGCGCTAATACGATTCCTTAGACATCTGGCGTAGAAAACGCATACCTCATACGACATATCGTATTGTGTGTACTTGGTCCATTTGGATCCAGTGATAAATCTAGATTTGTCGAATGTTTCGAGACGGTCGACCATCACTATCGAGCCACCATTCTAAGTGTAAACTCACTTGGCTGTGTTTTCAGTAGCTGAATCATTGCTTTGACCAGCAGTAAATTTTCAGTGAACGGATTGAATAGTAACCTATAGAGACAACCAAGAAAGCTGTTTTAGAGACCATCATTGTGTGTGTGTTTGATGCAATTGCGATGCAAAACCCACATGTCTATATTTGAATATGACGTCAATATTCTGGAAATCGAGACATTGAAATGCTGAAGTCATAAATCTTGGTTATGAGGATGTACCATATGGATGACCTCTCACTAAGCCTACATTTCAATACACAGGTGAATAATTTTACACCAGTCAGCGTCTGGTGCTAGAAATAGGTTGAAGTTATTCTTCTGTCAACTAGATACTCTTTACTACTTCATGTATGAGGGGAAATATCAATGTCGCTGTTTGTTTCATGAGTCATAATTAGCAAAACAATGCTGAGAGCGTCCGTGAAGAACGCTACATCCTAACCGCAACATAACATTCGTCTGTCAAATTTGGAGCGAGTTTCTTTGAGCTTCTTGTGGACAGGTTCGCTTTTACCATCTAAAATAAGAGATCGACATTTGTGGCTCCGAAAATCGTGAGTGATAATAAGCAATACTACACTGGATCTGCATAATATTCAGACACTTTTTGATGGTGAGTAGTCACCACTTGATCGTTCTGTTTCTCTAGGATCATTTATTTGCCTGAAGTGCGTATACCATTAAACAATATATAGAATCGTGCCTCTGGAATGTTGTTAAGTGATAACAGTCCATCATTATTCGAGTAATGTGCCATAGAGAAAGTCACAGTTCACATTCGTTAGAGAATTAGTATCTAATAATAGTAGCGTTTATCGAGATAGTTCAAGCATGGGGTGAAGCAATTCACCAATTTCTTTTCTGTAAGAGTGTCAACTCAATGATTATAACAGACATTGGAATGTTGTGCCTAAAAGAGCAAAAGGCGTTTTAGAACAAATTTCTGAAGGATCAGACGAGTTGATGGCCAACAGTTTCGCCTCAACATACAATGGGAACATGAGGAGCGGTTACCAGGCAAACGGTGCAGAGATATTGAGTTATGTCTAACAACAGTTTACGACTTTACTCCGGATTCGGCTATAAACTGGGTTCGTGAATTTTCCTTCTAATTCTTTCTTCCAAATTTTTCTAAGGAAGCAGAGGAGCTGGTAGCTTTGGGGATGGAGGTGATAGGGATAATTAAATTGAAAGAAGTCGGGACCAGATCTTTCTCTGTGGTGAAATATTTGTCAACTTTCACAGTTCTAATTTAAAAGGAAATTATGTTTGCAATGAAAATTCTACACCACATTAACTTGCAAGACCTTTGAAACTTGTCCTCACATACGATGCAATGGTCTGAAAATGACCGGTCACTGTTTGTGTCAAGAATTTCCTTGCCACTTGGTGTTACAATTCTTTTTCTCAATTCTATAGGTTGATTTTCTTTCCTCCTTTAGTGCCAAAATAAATATGTTTCAAAAAATTCTGGAGTAATTATTGAACATTGCAGTAATACCCAGTTTTCAAATTTTTCCATTTGAAAATAGATGTTACCAAAGCAGTAAAACTTTCTATGTTGAGCAAAAGTGATTTGCAAAGAATCTAAAAATACCCATAAAATAGCTGTTCATATCATCACATTTTTAGATTTCCATATCTTCCGATTGAAAACATTTCATAATTTTTATCAAAATATTTTAATTAATGATATAGAAAATGCATCCTAAATGAATGCTGAGAAACACCTAATCTTAATAACCATAAAGCAATAAATCAATAAGACAATTTATATACTCAATGAATCTATTTAGACATATATGCATAAAATCTCAATGTATAATTTCCCAATAATAAATAATCAAATCATTTTGGCAATCTACTATATCGATACGAAAATATTGAAATCATTTAAAAACATCAATAAAAGCAGCTATATTTAGTATTTATGGACAGACTCTACACAAAATATTCCCATTTCATT
>NC_142934.1:94981078-94991078 GCF_046866305.1 Octopus bimaculoides | reverse complement strand
TTAGGAACTAGTAGGATAGCTCAAAACGATAAACCATGTAATATTTTCGGCAATGGAAATACGATAGTAAGATTCGTATAACCTTACGTATAGGATAGATGCAAGGGAAGGAGGATGATGTCTACATGGACGAAAAGTAATATGTCAAATAATAAATCACTTTGCCATTCTGAGAGGAGAAAATATTCCGGGAAATTTTGTTTATGGAGAAAACTCTAACGAGAGATATACCCAACTGTCTGAAGTAATAGCGACCAATCGTTGGTAAAAGTGGAGTAACGCGATGTAGTACGTGTTGGAGCAGAATAATAAGACATTAGAGGGGTGACTAGGATGAGGAAAGAAGGAAAAATTGCAAGATGTTAAAGAAGGAAGAAGGTGGGGAGGAACCAAAAAAACAAAAAAAATAAAGAAGATAACGATGTTATAACTGTTAATGACGAATAATAAGATATAGAGGGAAAATAAACAATGGAAAACAAGTGGGTACTACAACGCAAAGTTAATTTGGATAAAATGAAGAAAATGAATTTATTGATCCAATAATATTTTCTTTTCCTTTAAATAATAATTTACTAGAATTTGGTTACTTTGTGGTTGTGTGCCCCTTTGCTTCTCTGGCGACTTCGCATTTTCTCTTACCGATGTCGATAAAATGAATGTCAAACAAATTACAGGTGCCGACACAAACGAGTAAATATCGTGAAACAAGAAAAAAATAAAAACTGAAAAATAATAAAAAATAACAAGAGAAATGATATCCAGGAAAACTAAATAAAGATAAGAGGAAATGCAATATTAGGAATACGGAGTTGAATTGATATGATCATAAATTATCTGTGAAATGTAGTTTGGAGTGAAACAACAACGTTCTACATGCAGAATGAAGAATACAAAATAAATAAGCGACAGCCAAATTAATTTATCTGTACTGTAGTATCTGATGCTTTTGGCTAGAGTTCTGCATGTCGAAGTATAATAACGTTTGAGGAACAAACGATTTGTATAGAATTCGCAAGAGTTCTTATATTTGCTTTGATTTAAAAATGTCAATAAACGCACAAAAGGAAGCTTGGCCTTCTACTTAGTCACATGATCTATTCGAAATATGAGACCATTCACTTTGAAATAATGTGCAATTTATAAATATTGCATGATGTAGTCCCGAATATACAAATTACAAACTGAAAATTGGAAGAGTATAACTGCATCTGTTTTGATCATAGATCGTTCGATCACGTGCAACAAAGACCTAAAGATCGACTACATTGTTTAGAATAATTTTCAATAGAAGCAGCCGAAATATTCAATTCTAAAGAATGAGTATTGTTGACAAACTACCACGTTGTTTACTGCTTTATATTCATTATGGCAGTTTTGTCCATTAGCACAAATGAGAGTATTGCTCTTATAAAATCTATTCGAGCCATGGATTAGCCGATTTGTTCCATAACCGAGAGTACGAGGTCCAATGTATCATTATTTCTAAAGTGTCGAATGTCCACCTTAATAGAAATTTCTGGCAAGTATAAACTCATGTGTAGAAACGAAGTCTTTCATCGGTGTTCTTACGCCTAAAATTGGGCAAAAATTCGCAACTGAAAGGATGCATTTACGCACTGATTCAATTAGCTGCAAATGGGAAATAAATCTTCCTTTTAAATCTATATAAAAAAAGCTATGCCAAAGTGTGGACGGTCAAAATTGGTAACACAAACAGGACAGTGAAAACAAGCACGAAGGCTGTTAAGCCTAAGCGACAGGAGACAAATATAAATATGTACATATGCACATATGCACATATATATGTGTATATATATATATATATATATATATATATATATATATATATATATATATATATATATATATATATATATATATATATATATATACACATATATCAGTGTGTATATGTATATGTATGAGTGTGTATGCGTATATATCTATATGTGTTATATATATATATATATATATATATATATATGTATGTATGTATAATATACATATGTATATGTGTGTCTTTATTGCATTTCAATATCTGCTTATATGCAATGATTTGAATTATCTCCAATATAGTTAACTAAGCAGAAACTGATAAATTTTGTATTAGTTTCAGTGGATAAATAAAAATACGATCATTAAACCTGGAATTTAAAGTGTCCGTTACAGACGGTTGCTGATATAAAGTTGATAATGGAAACCTGCAGATTGAGAATATATAATTTTTAATGAAATTGCAAACCACATTTTATTTAAGTTAATACAATTATAAGGTAAAAGATGTTTTGAAATTATGGAAGTAGTGCTTTCTTAAGTGGAAATGTGAAATTATTTATATAAATTATATAGCTTCATTATGTAAATTTTCAGACGAGCGAGGCTTCCAAATATTTGATAAAATTCACTTCTAATACGTATGCCAGAATCGTATTCCGACTGTACCAATGAGGCAAAATCTTATACATACAGTATATAAATACATATAATAATATATCATTCGAAACAATGGGTTGTGAGAGGTTATTCGTCTTTTATGCCGTTATTTAAGGCGTTTGTGCACTAACTTATTAAGTAAGATTTTAAGTGAAATTTCGAGCGTTCACAATCGGTGTGTTGCGTGTAATTTTAAAGATATGATTTAAAATATATTTAATTCCGTTTTCTAAGAGCTGTAATGTCTACCTAGAGATGGCGTCTACTGTATTCCTTGCATTTTTCTTGTTGTCTTCAAGTATGTTCAACTGGAAATAAAAAGACATGTATTGATTCAAACCAAGGCCACTGCAACGTTTTTTCATGAGAAATATACCTGGTACTCCATTTCCTAATATGTCATACGAAACTGTTTCATGATGATAAGGTGTCAATTTATAGGGATTGAACTGATATTTTTATCAAACCATGCTCTTGATGTTAATACAGCTACTCCCTCGTTTTCAGAGTCGCATACAAATTTTGTTTCAAATAAAAGACGGTGTTAGACGGTGTTATATTCTATTAGACGTTTGTATATATACATGCAATATAAAAAACTTGCTACATTTTTTCACTAATTTATGGTCATTTTTCGTACTACTTAGATTTCCATAATCCATGCGTGTTATAGTGTATGAAATATTTTTCTTTGTGTAGTCCTCTCTGAGTGCTTTTTCACGTTGGGTGAATGCCATTGTGTTTTTAAAGAAAAGATCGTTCTCTTCAATGTTTAAAACTTTGAATTCATACTTCATTACGCTCACAAATATCATCCTATATGTATATGTACCATTCATGACTGTATATTAATGCGTGTCTCATTTTATTAGTTGTTGTTGTTGTTGTTATTGTTGTTGTTGTTATTGTTGTAATACTCAGTAAATTTCTGCTATAGAACCCTGGGGATGATAACTGAATCAACCAAACGTCCACAAATGAATGGAAAAAGGAAATCTATTAAACTGTGCTACCCAAGATGAGAAAATAGATAGGAGATACTTCATGGACCAAAGCGTGATATTTCAACCGACAGAGTGTATATGTAGTATTGTCGTCTATATCAAATATATATATGAAAGTGGTCTCATGTGCTCCGTAGCTTCCACAACGAGTTATCAAATTACGAACACAATTATGCGGCATATTGTTATGTCTCCGAAAATATACAATACAATACTCAGGAATACCTGCCCCCCAAATGTTATCAAAAAGTTATCTCATCCAATTCATACATACATCCATAAAAATTATCATTAATAACTTTGCTCCAAGAAGACGTTTGTCAATTGCAACCATATCAGGTGTAATATAGCTGTATGGGACAGAAAAAAAAACTATATATATCGTCATTGGAGCCCTCTTTCTTGCACATGTGAACGTTTCTTCCAAAATCAGTCAGACTGAGAATATTTTTTTAAATTGTTGTCAAACTTGGTGCCTCTCCATCATGATCATAAATTTGTACAAAACGTATACGGAGATGTATGGCATCCACAACAGAATCCCTAACAAAATAATACGAAGTAGCATTATATAAAACGTAAACATTTTCTAAAATCACGTACTTTTATGTTAACTATCAAACTTAGAACTTGTGCTTCAAACCTGAGCAACCAAAACTATCTATACTTCTGACTGAAATCCTTGTCATCGATAAATTTTTCATCTTCTAAGCAGAAATAAAGAGAAAAATAATTCCTAATCAGCCAAACATTTTCTACATAACATTGAAGAACTTCTGACAAAAGCATTGACAACATTTTTGTAGAAACTCTACCACATCTACAAACTAACGTCGTCTCTCATGCATCCTCACAACGTCTACAATCCACGATTTAGAGCATATATGCGTGCTTAGTGCAGACCTCAACATCTTCTGTCGCAAAAGCCTTCGTTGATTCTGTTCACCTTTTACTATAAGGATCTCTCCAAAATTTGGGCAATTTTTGTTTCCTCCTCGATTCAAACATTATAATTCTCAATATTTTCGAGGAAAAGATCCTCTAAATTTGTTGCCCACTCGACATTCTCCTCCATGCTACCGACTCTATTAAATCTTGAAGATTCTTCTCAGGTTCTGCAACCCACACATAGAGTCCTGTGCATATCTGCCACCAGTCTCCTTAAATCAACAACGTTACCGTTCATTAGATTGTCTCTATTTTATTCTCCTCGCACAATATGCCTCATAGCTAACCACTATTCTACATAAACTCTTCACCTCTCTTTGTTTCATTCTTTCAGTCTATCTCTCTATATCTCTTTCTCTTTCTCTTTCTCTACATAAAGTAAATTGTGGCCAAGACACATGCGTTACCGTTTTTAATCGCGACCAATGCACATGCTTTACTTTTTTTTCTAAGCATAATGTATTAAGTACCATTCAAGTTTTTCCCCGGAGAAGAATATTTTGCCGTCACCCTTGATTAATATTTTCCAGTGAAGGTCTCACTCAAGACGTATATATTACAAGTCCTGTTTTATGTTAACATAATTTGCTGTATTTTCTGAACAACTGAACAACGAGTATTGCCATCACGTGGAATTGCTTACTCTGGAACGTCAGTTATCTCCCAACTATTTCTTTCGTAAATTATTAATTCTATACTATTAACTTAACAGTATCTCAATGTATCACAAACAAGTTTATTAGAAGTACTGATAACTTTTCCGACGACAGTCAGGTGAATTAGTTTTTACTGTATAAGTAGGCTTTCCAAAGGAAAGTGATCGAATTAGTATGTTAATATCAAAGAAATTAGCCACTGAACTATTTCGGATCATCTCTGAGCGTTTATTCATCTCAGATAAATTGTGTTGAAATGTATTTGTGGTTTCAGTGGCGGATGATACCAATTATAGATTTTGTTTTATAATTATTATACAGTCTCTCATTTAACAGATACAGTGACTGGATCATGGACAAAATTAATTTGAAAACGAAGACATGGAGGCTCCGAACATAAAAAAATGTTTTGGATTTCAAAAGCGATCTTGATTTGGTAATAGATTTAGTAAGGATGATAATATTTGGCTAAAATGTCTATCATTAAATTGCTCTTTTACTCTTTTACTTGTTTCAGTCTTTTGACTGTGGCCATGCTGGAGCACCGCCTTTTAGTCGAGCAAATCGACCCCAGGACTTATTCTTTAGAAGCCTAGTACGTATTCTATCGATCTCTTTTGCCGAACCGCTAAGTTACGGGGACATAAACACACCAGCATCGGTTGTCAAGCGATGTTGGGGGGACAAACACACACATACAAACATACACACACACATACATATATATATACATATATACGACGGGCTTCTTTCAGTTTCCGTCTACCAAATCCACTCACAAGGCTTTGGTCGGCCCGAGGCTATAGTAGAAAACACTTGCCCAAGATGCCGCGCAGTGGGACTGAACCCGGGACCATGTGGTTGGTAAGCTAGCTACTTACCACACAGCCACTCCTACGCCTGTGCACATTATACTGTTTTTACTGGTTAAAACAGACTGCACAGATTTATTTACTGTAAATACATTTAAATTCTAATAACTTAACCATGAATATTGGAATGCAATGTAACATGAATTTTCTGAACCTAATTGTCAAATGTTATGATGTTTAATCATCCCAAAGTGGGGTATATAATTTGTCAAATAGTAGAAACACGAATCTTTAGTTAAAACAGGGGCTCTCATTTCATGCGTTATACAATGAATAAAGTCCCTTTGCTAGTGGAAGTGAAACGGACATATTTGATATTAATTGGAATACAATCGCGACAAATTATGATCATGAAAAAACGCATCCCATTCACTAAAATCCCTGTGTAAGTTTAACTATGGGTGAACTATTAAGGTAGTGAATCTCTTTCCTTTAAATTGTTCAAAATGGCAGGATATGATTTTAGGAGGGCTTTAGTCTATGTCGTGAAGGCGCATGGCTCAAGGGTTAGAGAATCGGGCTCACAAACATCAATTCGTCAGTTTGATTCTTGGAATGAGATGTGTGATGTGTTCTTGTAGAAACCATTTTATTTCACATTGCTTCATTTCACTCAGTTGTAGAAATTAGTTGCTCCATCACAAGTGCCATGCTGTATCGGCCTTTGCCTTTTCTTTGGATAATATCGGTGACGCAGAGAGGGGACACTGGCATACAAGGCAACTACTCGTGTTCCATAAATAAACTTGCCCGGACTTGTGCTTCATAGGGGAACTTACTAGGTGCAATCCCATGGTTAGTAAGTAGGAAACATTCTCCAAGATATTTCCTGGAGAGAAGCAGTTTTTCTATGTTACCATAGAATAACTTATCACAGCTTGTTCGTATATAAGTTTCAGGTGAAAACTAAACAACACAAAAACTGTTTCATACAAATACATCATGTAAATTTTAAATAAAAACTGAACTAGTGAAGCCTGAATGTATGGTTATTTATAGGTATGTATGTATGTACGTATTATGTGTGTGTTTGTATGTATGCATATTTGTATGTATGTGTGTATGTATGTAGATTTGTATATAGATAATTATGCATGTATACATACATACAAACATGCATACATACATACACACATACATTAGTCCCCAATCTTAGGGAACCGTAAATGCAGGTGAAACAACTTATGCCATACATCATGTTCTGATAGTCTAAAACTTCAACATAAAACGATCATCATAGATGAATGTTATTTTTGTCTTCGCTATTAAAATGATAATTTTATTGCAATCATTCAAATAACTATCTCTCGATTATATCTAGTGAAGTGCACAACTACAGTTTTCACAGGAAGATATAGAAGAATCTAAAAATATCTTAAAATATGTTAAATACTTCCTAAGATAGTTTTCATTTAAAGTCCAACTTTGATAACATCTCACACTACAGTATTCATTCCTGACAAGTAGCATTTCCTTGTTATTGAGGAACAATTGTTCTGTCTTTGTTTTTCTTTTATATTTTTTTTTTCTCAAGCGTTATATTGTTATTTCTATCAAGTCTTCAAAACTGTCATCCTATAGGAAGTTATTTAAAAACCACTGATTAGGTATCGGAAAAAATTGTGTTATTTCATTGTCTCTTTTTCATTTTTGTTTTGATGAAAGGTCTTTTTTCTCAAAGTCGAATTTCGTGAATTACGTGAAGAAAATGAAAACACGTTGCTTTTTTTTTTCTATTATTTATTTTTAACTTGAATTATTAGAGAAGATATCTAATTTTGTTTTCCCTTTTAATAATGACGTCTGAGACGCAATGCAATGGCTTGATTTGATGTCATTGAACTCAACATGAAAACAGTTGCATCAAGATCGATTCAACGCGCGGCACATCATCCAGGGCCCTTACTATAGCGGTTGTTAGCGCAGGAGATTAGAAATCGCCGCCTTCCTACTACTACTACTACTACTACTACTACTACTACTACTACTACTACGACTACTGATGCCGCTGCTGCTGCTGCCACCGTTGTACGCTCATTGACATGTACGGAATGTACGCCACTAGCCCAGTAGGAATATAAGAGACGCCACAAGAATATAGCCAGGCTTGTTCATTGGACACTGTGCAACAGGTATGAACTTGTCAGAGCAAAAAATTAGTACGACAACAAACCTGAAGGCATCGTCGAAAATAGAAATGCAAAGATCCTATGGGATTTTATGATTCAGTGCGACCATGAGATAGAAAATAGGAAGCCAGACATAGTCTTAATTGAGAAAGAAAACAAACTATGCTCGATCATAGATATAGTATGCCCAGCTGACAACAAGATATGCAATAAGGAAGAAAGAAAAGTTGAGAGATATGACAGGTTAGCTTGGGAAGTTAAGCAGTTATGGTCGATTAAAAAGGTAGCAGTAGTACCAATAATTGTCGGAGCCCTGAGAAAAGTGAGCAAAAATCTCGAGAAGTACGTGGAACAAATAGGGGCTGCAATAAGGGAGGAGGACTTGCAGAAAACAGCACTGCGTGGAACCGCTCGAATACTCCGGAATGTGCTTGAAAAATAAGTGGAAGAAGTTCAAAAAGGACATGAAGAAAAATTACGCAAATAGCGACTGCACAATCAATTCCATGTAGCAACAACAGAATTTGCTGGAAGATATAGGGGGAAGTGGCTGAAGAAAGGAGCCCTAAAAAACGAGACCGAGAGGACTAAACTGGTAGCACAAGACCAAGCGTTCGCCACGAACAGGAGGGTCAATTTAGGAATGAGCAAGTGTCTCTGCTGCGCTGTCTCTGGAAAAGTTTGGATAAAAACGTTGCCCATATCGCGAACGAGTGCCAATACAAGTTGTGCTGACATGCCCAGGTAGCAAAAGGGCTACATTAGAAACTGTGCGAAAAGTCTGGGCTAGAGACAGGCAAGACGTGGGATGAGCACAAACAGCAGAGAGTGCTAGAGTCGGAGACTAGCTAAACGCTCTGGGATTTCCCATTCCAAACAGATATATCCAATCGAAACGTATATTTTATCCCAGTGTCATTTTGATGGCATGCACTGCTCTTTCACTCAATAATAATAATAATAATAACAATAATTAGACATTCAAATATATCCTGAAAGTTTAATTGTAGAAATATTGATTATCATCATCATAATCGCTATAATAGTTGCTGCTGCTTCTATTGCTACTAGTATATTCTTCATCATTAAAGAAAATGATAGCAGTACTCTCTTTTCTCTCCTCCTCCTCATTTTCATCAGCACAAACATGTACCATTTTATTCGATATTATTAACTTACATCTCAATCATTATAAAATAGCAGCGAAAGTATTCAATATTCAACAACAATATGGTCTTTTAAAGATAATTTCATCACTGTCGCCTCAATTATTATCTCGATTAATTTAAGGCTGCCACTTGGCAGACTCACTTTCACGTCGGACAATATGCTTTGTGTGGTATTGACTCCGGATCTTTACGATTTGAGTTGCAACATCGTCACGGTAATATATGTCTTTCTTTGTTTTGTGCTCGATCAAATATAGAACCAGTCAAAGACCAACCCCTTGATATGTACTGGCCTTGTGTCAAAATTAGAAATTATTGTTATCACTCTGCTATGTATTTATTTGACCGTGTAAATATTCAATAACTAGTGTTATAATGTTGCTCTCATCGACGAAATATCGTGGTTATTTGTCGCAACTAAGCGGCGCGTTGAGTTCTTGTGCAAAACACTTAATTTCTCGTTGTTATAGTCCATTCAGCTCTAAGCGATCAACCGAGCAACTGACCGGCATTTATTTCTTGGTGGTGGTGGTGGTGTTTCTTGCCTGCTCACCTACCCAGTGGAATGGTAACACTTCAACGCTGCGACAATAAGAGGGATGAACTGTGAGCGGTTATTTTGACATCCGACAGACTCGTCGATGATCATATGCGATCGTGACCAACAAGTGAAGCAAGAACGAAAAAACACGTCATTGTCACCATCGTCATCATCATTACCACTATAATCTTCATTGTTATATTCTACTACCTCCTCCTCCTACTCAAAGTTTACGACGCCATCCC